>NC_056729.1:285438039-285710539 GCF_019279795.1 Protopterus annectens | reverse complement strand
CTTAATAATGGGAGAATAAAATTGGGCTATAAATATTTTGGATCTTGAGGGGATACTATAAAGGATAAGTTGTGAAAGGTAGAAGCCATATATGTGGTAGTCAAAAGAGAGATTGTCAGGTACCTAAATCCCTAATGCCTGGGTCACACTTAAATGGAACGTTATCTAGATGGTTATCCAGTGGTGATGTCACTTTCACCAATGGAAACTAGGCTGCATTTCCTGGTGTTGCGTCTAAGCCTGTGATTGACACACCAAACATTTGTATGGTCTATCCTGTGCTGGGGAATTTGAGTGTTTAGAATGTAGCTTAGCCATAGGTCTTTGATATCCACTTTCATGTAAGAGAAATATTTGCCATAGATGACAGGGGTCAAAGGAGAGCCAAGTGGAACACCTCTGGTGACATTTTTATTTCTTGAGCAAATATTCCCTACCTTGGCATTATGGTTCATATCAAACAGTTGTATAAATATCCAGCATACTAAGTATGGATTAATATTGAGATGGGAGATTTTGTCAATAATCCAGGCATAGGGGACAGTGTTGGAGGCCTTGGCAAAGTCCATATAGACAGTACATCACAAACAACTCTGACCCAAAGAAAACCTGAAGGTGGAGACACCGAAGCACTAGAAAAATAAAGAATATAATATCTTGCATAGCTGTCTGACTTTTGTTTACCACAATCGGTGGTTTTCTTTGGGTCAGAGTTGTTTGTGATATATTGGAAGGAGGAGGAAAAAGGAGAATGATTTCCTATAGACAGTATAACCTGTAAACCCTTTATTCTTGCCCTTGTAACCCTTTCAAAGAACTCAACCAGCATGAGCAGTCATGATCTGCTTTTTACAAAGCTGAATTGGTGCATATCTAGGCATATAAGATCTTTATATTATTATTTACTAGCTTGGCTGTAATACATCCCATAGCCTTGTAAATAACACTAGTGACACTAATAAGCCTGTAATTCCAGCAAGCTTTATTTAAGGACAACACAACAGCTGCTCTCCACACCTTGTGAACATGACCAGTTGAGAGTGATAAGCTGATGGAAGGATTTTACTAAGTGGGATTTAGCACTTCTTAGCAGACGTCCAGGGACATTGCCAGGACCTGTGCATCTGGTATTTCTAATTTTGAAAAGTAACACAAACATTTTGTTCAATGTGATCTTGGAATGGGAGGTGTGAAGGAGAATGTGGGACAGACAGGAGGGTGGCTGGGGTGAAGATGGAAGAGAATCTTTCAGTAGTAATAGTAGCAATGTGCTTGGGATAGGAGAAGGAGGTACCATTAGAATTAAATTAACTACATAATTGTTGGTTACTACTAAGCATCCTTATATAGCAGAAGAAGGCCTTATAATTGTTGTTTGCATTAGTAACAACCCTAAGTTCACTATTGGCCTTGCATTTCCTAATGGCAAACTCGAAAATCTTACTAATCATATTCGAATCCCTTTTATGGAGTTGAGACATTTTATACAGGAACAGGATCTTTTTATTATAGAGTTTGTTGTGGCAGGATTGTGACCATACAGGTTTAGTTTTAAACTTGCTGTTATACTTGCACCTTATGGGTATGGGTGACTCAGCATATCCCTCTAAAAGGGAATAAAATTCAGGTGAGTAAACAGTCATCTCAGTTACAAGGTTTGCTGGAAAGCTATGCCATTTGTTATTATCAATAAGATCAGTAAATAGTAAGTAACTGTATGTAGAGAAGTTATTAGGAGTTACAAATCAGGCTTCCCAGGAAGAGGTTACAGATAGATGGTCATATTTCATTAGGGCACGGATAACAAGCAGGATAGTGCAAATGGGAAAACTGTTTGTTCATATGTTCATAAGTACATACTAGGCTAAAGGCCACCAGTGCCTTTATAAGCCATCTGTGTAACTCAAATGTGTCTCACAAGTTATATGTTTTAAATGTTTATAGAGGGTGATTGTTGGTTATGACATGATTTACTGACTGCCTCTGTCCAACAGAGACACAGGCGTGCCAGACCATGGGTGAATTTTTAATTCCCTATTGAATGGTCCAAGTTATAGCTAAACAGGGTTAGGGAGGAACTTTGTTTCACATGGATGGGGAACCTATTCCAGAAAATGGGAATTCTCTGAGATACATCTCTCTCTCTCTCCAGCTTGTCCTGTTTATGTTGCAAGCAAAATGTAGACTTTCAGATCTAGCATTTCTTCTGATATTTGTTTTGCGGATATGCAAATGGTTCATCAGAGTGGTGTCCAGGATTGCCAGGCATAGATCGCTTCTCAGTAGTTTACAGGAGACCAAGTATAGAGAATGAGCTTTGAGGTGATTCACATAAGACATTGTGTTTATGCCTGTATTCTTTTTGTAAGGAATCTTTGCGGACATTCCAGTTGCTGTATGCATCTGGTCAGGTATATACTGAAGTGGGCATTATACTCAATGATGACTATGATGACAGCTAAGTATAGTGGTACAATAACTTCCCTGGACCTAGAGGACAAGCTTTTACTTATAAGTTGAGCAACACAGAAGGATTTCCTTTCTGCCTTGGACACATGTTGGTCAAAGGCCAGGGCACTGTCTACATTTGTTCTCAGATCCCTGACTTGTGAGTTAACTTTAATGGGTGTTTTATTGATTGCATGGTTTCCTGGGGTGGCCAACTTCCTAAAATGTATGATAATGTATTTCTTGGCATTGAGTTTTCAGCTATGACTTTGGCAGCAGTCATCTGTCTGTGTTAGACCTGCTTATAAAATGTCTGTGTTTTGGGCAGATCCTATGAATGTTCCTAGTTTGCAATCATCTGCAAACTTTGTCAGCCAGAGGCCTTTGACATTCATCTTGACATCCAAGAAGGAGATGCCAAACAGGAGCTGGCCCAGCATGGAGCCCTGAGGCATTCCACTGGTGACTGGCCTCTTTGTGGTGGTAATCTCAGCAATCCTAACTTCCTGGGTCCTATCTGTGAGCCAGCTGGCTATCCAGCTCATTATATAGGGATTTGTGCTTAATTCTGCAAGCTTGTTAACAATGACCGAGTGGGTTATTGTATCAAATGCCTTAGCCAGGTCAGTATGCACCATTTTATTCTCATCTATTGCCTTGATGACCTTCTCAAAAAGTCCAATAAGTATTTTGTAACAAGAATGAATAACTGCATTCAATTTTGCATTGAAATGTTATAAACAATCTGCAATTAAGTATTTTAACAGAAAATACTGACAGCTACTTTGTAGTGACAGGTATGCTTTCACTAGCCTAGTACTCATTATTGACTTAGCACATTTACTGCACTTCAGTGGTTCATAATAATACAATTACATAAACCTCACTTACTCCGTATACTGATAGCTTACTGATGCTCTGACTATGACAGCCTGACAAGCTGAAATCACTTACTTCATTATGCAATGCTAGTTTCTTTTAATGTTACATATGCACATACCTCTCAACTGTCTAGAATTTTGCAGAATGTCTAGATTTTTTCATATTTTGTTCAGTTCTTCATAAAATCTGAGATTTTCTACAAATCATTGAGGATTAAATTCCCCTAAATAAGTATGAGTTTCAGACTTCATATCCTCCAGAAATTACATGCTAATGCAAAACCTGTTATTCTAGCAACTTTAGTTTATTAGAGCAATATTTAAAATCTGTCTCTGATTTTGGGCCTTTGTCTCTCCATTATTTTTGACTTTGTCCAGAATTTTGTGCTAAGAGGTTGACAGGTATGCATATTATCATTCTTGACTATTTGTCATACCTTTGAAGTTTGACACCAGCTAGGCCACTTTATTTATTTGTTTATTTATTTATTTGATATTTGTTGACCGGGAGTGTCCAACTGAGCACAAGCCCTTTTTCAGCGGAGGCCCAGGGAGAAAAGCACCACCAGAGTACAGTTAACTAGTTACAGACAAGCAAACAATCTAAAGAGTACATAAAGTGTGTATAATAAAGAAAATTACAACAATCAAAAAATATTTACACTTCTCTGCATGGTTACAGTGGGAGGACGCTGAGATTTGGATATGTTGAAAATTGCTATGTTACAGAGCAGTTGGTAGGCCAGTAGTAAAGTTATGTACAGGTTACACTGTAAAAAGCTTGAATTAAGACAGTTGAAGAACCCTTTAGAAGATGCAGTGTTGGTGCTATGGGGATATACAGGGACAGTGATGAATGAGATTTGCAAGGATACCTATCAGGTAAGGTATACTTTCTGCTGGTGTTGCTCCCCATTGCAATTGCTTTTCTCAGAGGCTGTGTAGATATGAACAAAAGTAGGAGAAAATGTGACCGGATTATTTACCGGAAATGTGTATGCTTTGTGGCTTAAAGCAATCCCATGTTTCCTATTTCTACTATCTTCAGTAATAAAGCTTAAGGTATATAAAGATCTTCCCCTCCTTCACCCTTCACTTTACATAGTAATTCATTGTGTTGCTCTTAAGAAATGTAGCATATTACACTCTAAAATTATAGGAAACAGTTATTTGAAAACTATAGCTTTAAAGCTGAGAAGGTATCCACCCTGGAAAAGCAACAATGTTCTGTATGCCTTTGGTTCAAGGAGGGAATGCTGAGCATCTTTAAATAAATGGAGTTAGTTATGCATGTGTGTGTGTGTGTGTGTGTGTGTGTGTGTGTGTGTGTGTGTGTATATATATATATATATATATATATATATATATATATATATATATATATATATATATATATATATCTATCTATATATATATATATATATATATATATATATATATATATATATATATACACACACACACATACACACACACATGATACATAAATAGCTAAATATGTACACAGATGATATATTGGTATAATATATAAGAAATAGATTATTTACTATGAAAACTCTGGCCTTCAATATTATACCTTTGAAACCCACTTGGTCAGTCAATCTCCCCCACTTCTGCAGTTCATAGCACCTGTGCCTCCACTATTCACATAGGAAGCACGGGATCCCTGTCAGTGTAAACAGGCAATCCCCGACTCTTTTCTTCTAGGCCCAGAACTCCATGAAAATGTTTGCGTATCTGGTAAATGTTTTACATACTCCACAAAAAGGTACTTAAAGTGCAGAGTGACTTGGAGGACTGCAGGCATGGTTGGGACACATTCTTCTAGGAAACGGCATCGTAGACGCTGAGTGACACATAACACAAGTAGCTCTATAGATGTGAATGAGTTATTATCAGATTTTCTGAGAGTGTAAGAAGTGGGTTCAGATGGGGAGTTTTTAAGAGGTGAATGTAAGCTTTCATTACAAATTTTAAAGGTTAGGAGATTAAGCAGGAAAGAGGCACTTTGGTTAATGGGAAGACAATTACATTTACTGAGTGTGGCACAATGATGTTCTGGAGGGAGGCTGAAGTGAATGAAGTGTAAAATATTCTGTTCTGCCCTTTGTAACAGCTGTGTGTCCTGGACAGATGTGAAGCTGTCAGAAGTAGGGAGTATTCCAACTAGGGCAGTAAAATATAGATAGCTATTGGTCACCTAGAGTCTTTCATAAGCAGGTGAGAGATTTTGCAGGCTACCTAGAACTCACTGAGTACCTTCTTTGACTATGCTATGTGATGTAAAAGAAAGGTTTGAACCAGAAGAAGGCCAAGGTATTTCTGGTGTGTAGTATAGGAAAGGGAATGTTAAGAGGTTCAAGAATTAGCAGGGGTTGGGCAGATTTAAGGCTTTGTTTAATCCCAGATGTCATCCAAGTAGATTTCTGAGTATTAAGTGTAAGTTTATTAGCACACATCCAATTCCAAAGAAGGTTAAAATCATTTTGTAAAGAGATGGATATTTCCTGATAACAGGTTGAAGACCTAATGATGGCTATATCATCAGTGAAGAAAAAATGTTTAAGCCAGAAATATCCCAAGGAAGGTCATTAATGAATAATGAGAACAGAAGTCGGCCTAGCACTGAACCTCAAGGTACTCCCATGGAGACTGGTAGAGTCCATCTTGAGAGTGAAGGTTCTGTCCTATACGTATATAGCCCCCAGTAGTGCTAAATTTATAGGACCTAGGCCACACACCCACCTCTTTGCACCAATCAATAAAGTCCTAATCCTTAAAGTGTCTAATGCTTAATTACCATAGCTGACTAGCTAGCTATACACTACCCTTACTTACCACCCTATATCCTAGTCAAAGAGCAAGACTGCTAAAATGCCACTACTACCTACTTCAACATATCTGAAGTTACTAATGCTATTCTCTCTCTTTGGTACATAATTCTGTCATTTGTAAATATGAATGGGAACTACAAACTTGTTTTCTTAAATGAAAGAATATGCTGTGAAATGTTGTACTTAAAACAATGTAGCAACATTGCCCTCTGCTGTAAAGAAAGCTAAGTCAAGCATTTCTTGTCTGTCCTTTGAAGTTAAAATTATTTCATGTCTGTCCCTTTGAAGTTAAAATTTGGAGTCGATGAGTCTGAAGTGAAGCATCCTGCCTATTGTTTTAACTTAAGGAATAATTACTAGAGTTTACATGCGGAATGTCTTTTATGGCTGCAGTTTCCTGCAGCTGCAAGATAACAAAAGAATGTAATATCTGTTAGTCTGGGAACTCCAGGAAAGTGTAAAAATGATGTAATGGGAACAAAGACTGCAATTTCAATTTAAACAGAGAGAACCAGAGAGGATTGAGCATTTTTGTCTTGACCATCCAACTCATCAGCACTCTGCCTGTTTTCTTATGTAAGTTTGTCTTAGACTTGTAATTTCTTTTAAAAATAGCTAGGAACTAGAAAGATTAGACTAAGTGCTTTCTGTGATGTCAGAACTGCACTACTGAATTATTTTAAGTATTTCTCTGTGATCTCTGAACTCTTGACTAGCACTGTGTAGTAAAAAGTATTGCCTTGTGTTTTTATTATTTATTATTAAATATTTTAAAACCTTTCAACTCTGGCTGTTTTGTATAGAGATAATTTAAGCTCTAGAGTACATTGCATATTTATAGTGATTACTGCACTAAGTCACTCTAATAAGCCTTGACTGTTTAGTTATACTACCAATTGGATAATAATATTGCACAGTGATAATTGGACACCCTTTTAAGAGCCTTTGAGTAGCTGATAATTATTAGTGGGTGTTGGCAGGGTACTACCCTATTGTCTGGGAAAAGGGGGCACAGCTGAAGAACCTGTCCCAGCCTTCCCCAGGAGTGTCTGTGTGGTTGTATAAACTCTTATCTCAAAGTGTGTGTGTGTGTGTGTGTGTGTGTGTGTGTGTGTGTGTGTGTGTGTGTGTGTGTGTGTGTGTGTGTTAGCTATTTGGGCAGGGACATGAAGAACTGGTTGGACAGAGAAGGTGCTGCAGGTTTTAGCTTGCCCACTAGGCTGAGATCTGGACCCTATAGCTGTGCCAGTGGGGAGTCTTACTGGGGACCTGGATAGCAAGGGAGCAACCAGCCCCAGACTGACTGTGATCTCTGTGTGCCCTTAAGGGAAATTGCACTTTACTGTGTGTATTTGTTATCCTTTCTTCATATATGAGATGCCCTCTCTGGTGTTATTGATGAGGATTGAGGCTCCTTAATTGCTGGGCCAGGGCACTGGTGTCACACCCCTTATGATTATCCCATACCTACTGACCACCTATGAACATCAGAACTATCTAGGCTTTCACTACCACAGAGGCCAAACCTCTATTCCATGTGGACCAATTTTTCAAAACCAAGTAACCAAACCTTGTTTACCAAACAACTTATATACAAAATATCCCAGACTCAGTCGAACTAGATACATAAACTCAAAAGCCAGAAAGTACCAGAACCTATTAAGTAAATTCCAAAAACTTATATTTAGAATACAACACAACCTCAAAATATATGGAGACACTCATTCAAACCCTTGACCAACCACTACCAACAACCCAATCCCTAACTGTACTATTCCCTCTAACTTACAAATCCTAAATAGACCCCACAACTCACTCTTGATCGGTCACCTGGACATTAGAAGAATAAATAATAAGGTTCCTCATCTGCATGCCCTCTTAGATGTTCACTCTTTAGATATATTATGTCTCACCGAAACATAGTTAAAACCAACAATACAAGACAATGAAGTAATAGCACCCAGTTACAATATATTACAACTTGACCGCAAAGCTAGGAAGGGGGGGGTTGCTGTCCTTTATAAATCTGGCCTACAGTTCACCACAGAAACCTCTCAACCACCCCAAGTCAGTACTGCTGAAATACTTGTTACTAAGATACAAATCAATAAATGTAAATGCATATATATCATCTGTGTCTATATAGCTCTAGGAAACAACGTTAACACCCTTGAGGACACCCTATATTGGTTGTCAATGAACTACCCCCAAGAAACCATAGTCTTTGGCGACTTTAACATCAATTGGAAATGCTGTTCCTCTCAACACCCTACTATCCATGTTGACCTACATGGGTTTACTTAGACCATAACCTCCCCCACCAGGATCAACAAACACAACAACAAAGAAAGTACCTTAGACTGGATTCTCATTAACAGTCATCCCCAAATATACAAAATGGGGACCTTCTCTGATGTTATAAGTGACAACTTTCTTACTTTTATAATTAGGCACAAGGCTAACATTCTTAACTAACCCACCTATAAGACAGTGAGGAACAAAAAAACTTCAACCCTAATAACTTCAAAAATGAACTAAGTTTATGGGATTGGTCAGTCCTAAACCACCTGCCCCCTGGAGGAAGCATTAACACACTTTAATACTAAATTCTTAACCATCTTAAACTACCATGTGCCAACATGTTCAATTAGAACTAAAACAAAAAATGCCCTATGGCTCACAAAAGAAACCAGACAAAAAATCCTACTCAGGAATAAGGTATATATATATATATATATATATATATATATATATATATATATATATATACATACATATATATATATATATATATATATATATATATATATATATATATATATATATATATATATCATCATCATCTTCTTTCGGCTGTTCTCATTGGGGGCCGCCACAGCAGATAACCTGTTTCCATTTCTTCCTGTCCTCTGCATCTTGCTCTGTCACATCAACCAACTGCATGTCCTCTCTCACCACATCCATAAATCTTATCTTAGGCCTTCCTCTTTTCCTGTTACCTGGTAGCTTCATCCTTAGCATCTTTTTCCCAATATACTCAGCATCCCTCCTCAGCACATGTCCAGACCAACATAATCGTGCCTCTCTGGCTTTGTCTCCAAACCTTCCAGCCTGGGCTGACCCTCTAATATACTTATTCCTAATCCTGTCCACCCTTGTCACACCCAGTGCAAATCTTAACATCTTTAATTCTGCCACATCCAGCTCAAACTCCTGCCTTTTTGTCAATGCCAATGTCTCCAGCCCATATAACATAGCTGGTCTCACTACCCTCTTGTAGACCTTCCCTTTCACTCGTCTGTTTCACAAGGTACTCGTCTGTCACAAATCACTCCTGACACTCTTCTCCACCCACTCCATCCTGCCTGTACTCTCTTCACCTCTCTTCCACACTCACCATTACTCTGAACTAGTGACCCCAAGTATTTAAACTCATCCACCTTCACCACCTCTACTCCTTACATCCTCACCATTCCTCTATCCTCCCTCTCATTCACACACATATATTCTGTCTTAGTCCTGCTGACCTTTATTCCTCTTCTCTCTAGAGCATATCTCCATCTCTCCAGGGTCTCCTCCACCTGTTCCCTACTCTCACTATAGATCACAATGTCATCTGCAAACATCATAGTCCACAGGGACTCCTGTCTGATCTCGTCCGTCAACCTGTCCATTACCATTGCAAATAAGAAAGGGCTCAGAGCTGATCCTTGATGTAACCCCACCTCCATCTTAAATGCATCCGTCACTCCCACCGCAGACCTCACCACTGTCACACTACCCTCGTACATATCCTGTACCACTCTTACATACTTCTCTGACACTCCTGCCTTCCTCAAACAATACCACAACTCCTCTCTAGGCACCCTGTCATATGCTTTCTCTAAGTCTACAAAAACACAATGCAACTCCTTCCAACATTCTCTGTACTTCTCCATCAAAACTCTCAGAGCAAAGATCGCATCTGTAGTGTTCTTTCCTGGCATGAAACCATACTGCTGATCACTAATCATCACGTCCCTTCTTAACCTTGCTTCCACTACTCTTTCCCATAACTTCATGCTGTGACTAATCAATTTAATCCCTCTGTAGTTACTACAGCTCTGCACATCACCCTTATTCTTAAAAATCAGCACCAAAACACTTTTTCTCCATTCCTCAGGCATCCTCTCACTTTCCAAGATTTCATTAAACAATCTGGTTAAAAACTCCATTGCCATTTCACCTAAACACCTCCATGCTTCCACAGGTATGTCATCTGGGCCAACAGCCTTTCCATTCTTCATTCTCTTCATAGCTAACCTAACTTCCTCCTTGCTAATCCATTGTACTTCATGATTCACTATCCCTACATCATCTAACCTTCTCTCCCTCTCATTCTCTTCATTCATCAACCCCTCAAAGTACTCTTTCCATCTCCTCAACACACTCTCCTCGCTTGTGAGTATGTTTCCCTCATTATCCTTTATCACCTTTACCTGCTGCACATCTTTCCTAGCTCGGTCACTCTGTCTAGCCAATTGGTACAGGTCCTTTTCTCCCTCCTTAGTTTCCAACCTTTCATACAACTCTTCATATGCCTTATCCTTAGCCTTTGCTACCTCTCTCTTTGACATGCACCTCATCTCCTTATACTCCTGTCTACTTTCTTCATCTCTCTGACAATCCCATTTCTTCTTTGCCAACCTCTTTCTCTGTATACTCTCCTGTACTTCCTCATTCCACCACCATGTCTCCTTGTC
Source organism: Protopterus annectens (assembly GCF_019279795.1). Classification (NCBI taxonomy): domain Eukaryota; kingdom Metazoa; phylum Chordata; order Ceratodontiformes; family Protopteridae; genus Protopterus; species Protopterus annectens. The sequence goes on along the minus strand of NC_056729.1, from coordinate 285,699,634 downwards.
GTCCTTCCTCTGTCCAGATGTGATACCAAGCACCTTTCTAGCCATCTCCCTTACTAGCTCTGCTGTAGTTACCCAGCTATTTGGTAACTCTTCACTGCCACCCAGTGCCTGCCTTAACTCATCCCTGAACTCCACCTCACAATTACCCTTTTTCAATTTCTACCACTTGATCCTTGGTGCTGCCCTCACACTCCTCCTCCTCTTCTTGATAACCAACGTCATCCTACAAACCACTATCCTATGCTGCCTAACTACACTTTCTCCGGTCACCACTTTACAGTCTCCAATCTCCTTCAAACTGGCCCTCCTACATAAGATATAATCCACCTGTGTGCATCTTCCTCCACTCTTGTACGTCATCCTATGCTCCTCCCTCTTGTTAAAATACGTATTCACCACAGCCATGTCCATCCTTTTCGCAAAATCCACTACCATCTGACCTTCTGCATTCCTTTGTTTAACACCATACCTACCCATCACTTCCTCATCCCCTCTGTTCCCTTCACCAACATGCCCATTGAAATCTGCTCCAATCACCACTCTCTCACCCTTGGATACAGTCATCACCATGTCATCCAATTCACTCCAAAATTTTTCTTTCTCATCCATTGCACACCCAACTTGTAGAGCATACGCACTAACAACATTCATCATTACACCATCAATTTCCAGCTTCATAAACATCACTCTATCCGACACTCTTTTCACCTTCAAAACACTCTCAGCATACTGTTCCTTCAGAATAAATCCTACACCATTTCTCCTCCCATCCACACCATGATAAAACAATTTGAAACCACCTATGATACACCTAGCCTTACTCCCCTTCCATCTGGTCTCTTGCACACACAATATACCAACCTTCCTTCTGTCCATCATATCAGCTAGCTCTCTCACTATACCAGTCATACTGCCAACATTCAAAGTTCCGACCCTCACTACCACAGTCCTAGCCTTTCTCCTCTCTTCCTGCCTTCGGCCATGTCTTCCACCTCTTCTCCTCCTTCGGCCAACAGTAGCCCAATTTCTGCCAGCACCCTGTAGGCTAACAGTACTGGTGGCGGTCATTGTTAACTTGGCCCTCAACCAATCCGGTATAAAAATTTTTCTTGGTATCTGCATGAAATGTTTTGGCGAAGTTTTACGCCAGATGCCCTGCTTGACGCAACCCTCCCCATTTATCCGGGCTTGGGACTGGCACAAAGAAATGCACTGGCTTGTGCATCCCCAGTGGATGGGTTAAAAAAAAAATATATATATATATATATATATATATATATATATATATATATATATATATATATATATATATATATAAAGTATATAAAAAGTGGTGTACCACAAAAAACCTTGCAGATCAAACTAAATATAGACAACTAAGGAATGACACAAAAAAAAATCCATTCTGTCAGAGAAAAAAACTATTACTACCAACTACAGCAACCCCACTGAAAGAATAATAATAACTGTTGCTAGCATGATTATTATTTAAAAGAAGAATACACTGCAGGGGTAAGGTACCTCCAAGCAAAATACTGTATTGAAGCAAAAACAACGAATGGCAGGTACTCCACAACAATTGAAGCAAACCACTGAAAATTATTGAAAATCACTTCTTTATTCCACAAAAGTAAGTGCTTTCGCGTCTCCAAGGACATTTCCTCAAACTTAAAAACAGTTACAAAGCATTCAAAATCATTTTAAGTACCATTCTCTTTTATCAGAAGCCAATAAAATGTCTAATAAAAATCACATGATAAAATCACTTAAGGAATTAAAGTTGCAGTTCTTCTTGTCTAACTCTGTGCATAAATGATCCCGAATGTATATGTATATATATATATATATATATATGTATAAAAAACATATAAAGAAACTTAAAAATATATATGTATGCATGTATATACATATAAATATAAAGATACAAATTCTTAGACTTCTTACTTGTAACATCAAAAACATCATCAGCTAATATATATATATATAATATGTAATATGTAACTCATAAACAGTTAACACTTGATGATTATTACTTTGAATAAAAAGCTGCAAAATTATATGAAATATAAATGGTTAATTTAGAAATAGTATGAAATACTGAAAAATAAGAAGTAGTAAATGTGTTGGCATAGCATAATTAGATATTGGCATCCATGTAAAAGAGTATGTTATTGAGAAACAAAGTCTGTAAAAATAACTGCGCAGATGGCAGCTGGAAGGACATCAACGAAGTAAAGAGATGTAACATCAAGCAAGATAAAGTTGGAACATCAAGTTTCAGATAGTGCTGGAACACCACGTTTCAGATAATGCAAGACTGTGTTTCCATGGATCATCAAACTACAAAGAACCAAAGACAAGGGAACAAAGGAAAACTGTTATACAAAGAAAGAACTGTTATACATCAGACTTTGAGAAAAAATATCAGACTTTTTGGTATAAATATGAATGTGTATAAACAAGCTTTGGGAATTTGCCATAAAGAGCTAATAGCATCTGTGTTGCATGCCTGTAGATCCGAAAGGAAAATTTAACAGTAAAGAGTATTAACTGAAGCGGTTGTCTCTGTGTATTTATTGTACTTAGTACAATACAGTAATAAGACTAGTTGGTCACAATAAATAGTTAAATATACTTTGATATGCTTGCATGTAAATGCAAGTAACAGCAAGAAACCAACAGAAGGCGTCATATAATTTTTCATCCGCCAAAACAAACCTCAAAAGTTCTGGGCAGGTATCAATAAACTACTGCACCCAGGAGAATCCACCACTTCAACCCCCTCAGGCACTAACCACAATAGTCCAGAAGAAGCTGCCAATACCTTTAACAATTTCTTCACTGAAACCATCCAATCTCTAGCCAACCAGCTATCCCCTGATGGCTCAAGTCCTATTACTTTTACACCCAGCTCTCAACCCTCTTTTCACCTTCAACCTGTTCCCACATCCCTTGTTCAAACCCTTATTAAGAAACTTAAACCAACCACCCTCTCTGCAGATCTCTTACCGGCAGAATATATGCAAAAAGCTGCAGATGCCATAGCCTATCCCATCTCCATCCTGATGAATAGAGCTATAACTAAAGGTTCCATCCCCTCTATCTGGAAGATATCTCATATTATCCCTCTGCATAAAGGTGGTAACTCCAATGTATTATCAGATTATAGACCCATTGCCATATTATCACCCCTGGCTAAAATCATGGAGAAATGTATACATAGACAACTGCTGAGCTATCTTATCCAAAACAACTTACTCGCCAACTCTCAACATGGTTTTAGACCATTTCATAGCACCACCTCTGCCCTCCTGTCTTTTTCTGATGCCATTAACAAAAATCGCAACAATAACATTCTTTACTCAGCCCTCTTTCTTGATCTCTCTCTAAAGCCTTTGACATATTAAACTATCAACTACTCATAAACATACTTAGATGCCTTTCTCTAGATAATCTGGCTATACAATGGTTTCAATCTTACCTAAATGATACACAACAGACTGTCCTTTGGCAATCCAAAATATCAAGCCATCTTCCCATTAGTCTTCGTGTTCCACAAGGTTCCATATTAGGACCTCCCCTATTTTCAGTCTTTATTAATGATCTGCACTTAGTCATTCCACATGCTACTTGCATTCAATATGCAGACGATTCCACATTAATTTGCTCAGCTACTTCCCCCTCTGATCTACAGGCCCTAACCCAAACAGTGTTTAACTTAATTGAAAACTGGTTCCTTAACCGTTGACTCATACTGAATCCTAAAAAAACAAAATTACTACTATTCTCTACTACCAATAAGTCCTCCCCGCTTACCTTTACTGTTAAGTCAAACAATGGCACCATCATATCTCCTGATCCCTCCACCAAACTATTAGGGGTACTGATTGATAACAACCTGAAATTTGATCTACATATTAACCATACTATAAAAACAGTCAATAAAAATCTTGGCTCACTATACAAGATTAAACCCTTCCTTACACCTCAAGCTAAGACTATTATTGCCCATACCCACTTACTCTCTACCCTCCTTTATGCCTCCCCATATTTGCAAACTTGAGTAAAAACTACCTTAACAAACTGGCAAGCTACTATAATAACATTGCTAGATTTGCCACAGGAGCAGGATACAGAACACACCACTCTTATAACTTGAGCCAATTAGGATGGTTAAAATTGCCCAACCAACTACAATACAATCAAATTATAATTGCACATAAAATAATATACCAACCTGAAAACACTCCCATACTTAAGAACCTTATCACCCCATACAACAACCTTAAGACCCTACGTTCATCCAACAGGCTTGTAGTACAAATAGCTAAAACCAATAACACAGCCGGTGGCTCCCTGTTCTCTAACTCCATTGGCAAAACCTGGAACATACTGCCTACTGATCTTACTTTGATTTCCTCCATATCCCTATTCAAAAATAACCTTAAACAGTACTTAAAAACATGCTGCCTATGTCCCTGTACTTACCCTGACTAACTCTCTCCTATATCCCTAGGTTCAAGGATACTTTATGCTGTACTATGTTTGAATGTATCTGATAGCCCATAAACTGTGTATGTCTTAAAATGTCAGACATTATGTCATTGTACATCAATCTTGTGTATTTTCTAATGAATTCAATACTTGTATCTCACATGTATAAATGTAATGTATAGTCTATGTCTATTGTTGGAGCTTTTCTACCCGGGCCTCTGCTGAAAATGACATATATCCAGTTGGACTATCCCAGTCAACAAATGTAAAATAAATAAATAAATATAAGCAGCTTTGAAACTAGGCACACAATTCTTAGGACAGGTGGCATTTTTGAGGTTTCTGCAGCAGAATGCAATGGTTAACACACTCAAAAGACTTTTGAGGTCTATAAGCATGGCTCCTATGTGCTTCCCTTCATCAACGCCCTAAAAATAGTGTTGGAAAGTAGGAATATTGCAGTGAGGATGCTGTACTAAGGATGGAAGCTATGTTGCTTATTTGAGAGAATGTCATCCTTTGAGATGTATTCAAAGATTGGTTTGTAAACTAGTTTCTCTAACAGTTTAGCTGCCCCCATCTGCTATTTTCGCAGAGGTACTTTACGTAACAGTATCACAAAGGCCTTTTTGAAGAGTTTTGGAAGTTGTTTACTGCAGAAAGAGGGACTGCAAATGTGTGCCAGGGTTCCTGCTAGCCATACTCTGAGAATGTTGGGGTTTATAGTGTATAAATAAACATTAGAAGGAATAGTATATAGCTTCCTTTTGATGTCCTTTTAGTGATAACTCTGAAGCTCAATACCCTTCAGTGGTAGCAGCAGTCACTGTCACAGCTGTACACAGAGTTGCCAGGCAAAGACATATTTCACAATTAGCTCAAGAGACATGCAAAACCTTGGCTGTCCAGCAGCAGATGTGCAGTGATATAGTTCAGGCACAGGATACTGCCACTGAGAGCCAAGTACAGATTATCAGAGTACTGCACGATTTCATCAGCACATGTAATGGTGGAGACCAAGGACAATACCATAATGATCTTTAACAGTATGGTTGCACACATGGCATCTATGTCACTCTCCATACACACACCAGTAAAAACTTACCAGCCACATATGTGTGACCTGAGAAACAAAACAGGAAAGGGACACATAATGAAAAAGTGGGGATGGTTACTCAATCCTATTACAATCTACAGGTATAGAAATATCTGTGATTATCAACAGTATAAGAGTTTGCACGTGCCAATAAGGTGACCATGAGGAATGCTACCACTCAGGAAGAAGTTGTACAGTGATCTTGTGTGCCAAACATGAGAATCGTGTGCACTGCAAGAATACTGGACTGACACAATGATGATGCAATCCCATGCATCATATACTACCTGGCAGTTGATAGAATGGTAGCCTTTTGTGTTCCACTACTGTTCTCCCCATGGTCCATATTTGGCCCTAATAGCATAATGGGTGCAATCTATTGTATCAAGTTCCTCAGGAAAGCACGCCATTCTGTAGAAGGCATGCATGGTACTGGTTCCATCCTGAGGTGACACTGGGAAATTGACGTACTGATCCACATGTGCCAAGGGTATGTCAAGGAAATGCTGAAGTATCCTCAAGGCAGAGGCCTGTGAGGTATTCAGCATATCCCCAGTTGGTCTATGGAAGGTCCTTGTGACACGTATAATAAGGGCTATATATACCTTGGTATCCACAGGTATAAGAAGGCCATGGATTCCCCCTTGCCCCATCTGTGGGCCATACAAACTCACCAAAGCCATATTATACCCCTGTCCACTGTAAACCTGTCCAGGATTTCCTGATCAGCAAAATTTAGATGGGTTAGCCTTTGCCTGTTGCTAGGTGCACCTGGTTTTGCTGCAATTGAAATGAATATCTCAGAATTGAGGACAGCTACATTGACAATGAAAGCAAGCATCCCTGTGGATAGCAAGGTGAATAGAAAAGTTTATTCAATCCAGATTTTGAATACATTCTTCATTAAATCTCATTATTGCCTCATTCGTATAAGGTTTTCTCAAATCGATTCTAACAGCTATGCCTAGGTGCAGCCGCACACCTCCTGTCTCTGAATTCTGACCTAGCTACATTTAGGTGCAGCTGACACACATACCCACAGCTCTTATGTGAAATGATTATGAATACTGTCCTAAGATTTCTCTTTCCTCCAATATACTGTGTGTTCCCAGAAGCTAACATTATGCTAACCAGTATTTGCTATCAGGATCTTCTTTCCATTAATTTATAACAGCATGACTTCTAAGTGTTGCTTACTTTCAGAACTGCTGGTAAGAATGTCAGTGACTATCTTCAAGTGACTTCCACGGGTTTGTATTGGTTTTCTATGACTCTGCAGGAAGTGTTCAATTTATACTTTTTCTGAGGATTTAGCATTGGTTGCAGGGATTCTTCTCTCCGTTCACTCCTTCTGACATTCAACTGTACCAGGTTCCCTAAAATTACAGTCTCAGCTCTTGTTGTATGTAGGACTAATACTACACGATAAAATAGCTGTGAATCCTCAGTGACTTAATAGATTTATAACTCTAGGGGAGGAAAAGAAAAGAGAGAAAAATCTGCAGATACTTTGCTATGTAGACTTTTCCAAGACCAAAAAAATGTAGCAGTCAGTAGGATACAAAGACCAGAGAGACAATTATTTAAAAAATAGTATTGTGTTGTTTTATGAAGACACAACAAGGTGTGCACTAAGGAGGCTGAACAGCACAGAGGTGCTGTAAAAGAGGAAAAACAGCCAAGTTGTGCTTTACATATGTAGTAGTGAAATTATATTTTGTAAGAAGAAAAACATTCTGGACAAGAATATAGTTGTCCTATAATTAGTGTGTGAACTTTTCAACACTCTTTTATTAACTTCATAAAAATGTCTTATTATGTTAATGTAAGTTCACTGGTCTTGTTCAGTAGCAATACCCACACACCTAGCTTTGTACCTCATTTTGTATAAAGGCATGAACTTTTGCCATTTCCTGTAACAAGCGTATTTAATTTATTTCTCTTACTTCCTGAGAAAACACCTGGTGTGGATCTGACAGTTATTTAAGTGTGTATGCTCTTAATATGCAGATTGCTTCTGGCATATTTGATAACCCCTTACTTAGTAAAATGATGACTTTGACACTCTTTATGTGATTTTGGCTAAGTATAAACACGCTACACAAGTCTTTCTCTAATGATTCTCTTTAGTTATTGAAAAAGTCATCCACTATTGTCACCTTGTTTAAAGAATTGCCTTGCATTTGGCATTTTTTCACATTTGAGTAGACATATTCCATATGGGTGTATATGACAACATCGAACTCTAAATATTCCAAATGGCATAACATCGAATTGCATTCATCAAATCACAGAATATTGAATAGGGGGAAAAAAGCAGAAAAAAACCTTCCAGAGTGCAGATGACAGACAGATTGCTCCATGCCGGGGCCCAAGACCCCCTGCTCCCCTCACACCCCCCTGCCACGTAAATGTACCACTTCAGAAATTGTGGTTAAGTGCACTACAGTGTGGAAACAGAAGATTTCTGTTTCCTACACTGTAGCGTGATCTCGGAGTTGGTATATTTAAGTAGCGTGGGTGTGGGGGTGCAGGGGTGCTTGCCCCCCTGACTATACCCTTATTGTTACCTTACACCGTTGGTAACTGCCATTGGAATGAATTTGATGTTTTCAGGTTTCGATGAAGCCATTTCAATGTTATGTTGTTCAGGATTTGGTGCTTTCGATGTTCCGATATAAACCCTTCAGTACTGGCAACTTGTAAAAGGATTGGTATTAATTTTGTTTGCACAAAAAAAGTTTACCCACATACATACAATTTCTTACCAGTATGACTGGGAATCTGGGCCCACAGAAACAGTTACAAAAGCATTATGCAAAGCATCTACAACTCAAAGTATAGACAGTGGTTAGGGGCATCTAAACTCACAAGTTCAAAATTATATTAGTGAGCAAAAAAAAAAATCTTTGCCTCTCATTTGAGGTGATCTTTCTTAATGTTTCCCCAAATAAAACATTCAAGACATGATGTCTTTGTAATGTGTCAAACCCCAGAAGGGTAGAAATATGTGAAGTGTATGTAAAGTCCTCTTCTGAGAAACTCTGAAAAATCCCACCCCCTAGAGGAGGGGATGGTTGGTTTTTCAGTGGTTGCAGGATTCAAATAAACTGTGTGAAGCCCTGCACCAACCTGAACCAGTCCTGCATTGAAGACTGGGGAAGGGAAAGTGAGGACTCACATCCTGCCTAGATTAGTGTTAGTGATAAGGAGCAAGAATGACAGAATAAATGTTTTTGAGGGGAGTGAATGTCTTGGAAGTATGGATCCCTGAATATCAGATTCTGACTGTGAATATCCTCACACACTTTGATGGACAGAGATCTGCCCTCTCCCTGATTTATAAAAAACTGGGCATCAGAGTCAGATGCCTACAGTGAGTCTTTGGACTGACTACTTGTATAAGGCTTGGATGAATATGCTACGTTCTAATGGTGGACTCCTGATGGGCAGTGCCAGAGGCTTCTGGCAGTGTATGTGCTTATTATGGCGGGATTTTAGAAACAATTCTCCTAGCCCAACATTGTCAAACCTAGGAGGATCCTTGGTGGGTGGAGCTTAAGCCCTAAACAAAATACATGTTTGTGTGGTTAATCCTTACAACAAATTTGTCACAGGTGCATTTGTTCAACTTTTCTGGGTTAGACATGCCATATACATGTAGTGGATGTCTAATAACACACAAACAATAAACAATTCACTAAAACTCTACTAATAGCAAATTGTTATCTAGATGGGTATTCATTTATCTGCCAGCTCTGAACAGGTCAAAACAAAAAAGACAAACTAACCAAGTTACATACAGCAGTCTTATGAATCATACTGTGGCAATTCAGAAATGAAGATGGTACAGACATCTGCATCATACCTCTCAACCCCTTAGTGCAAGAAATATGGACAAAGCCTACAATAATGGGGGAATGGGGGACAAAGGCAAAAAATAGGATTTAAAATATTTCTCTTATAAACTTAGAAAGTTGTTAGAATAACAGGATTTGTGTTAGCATGCATTTTTTTAAGGATATGAAGTCAGAATTTCAAATGTATGTCATTATTTAGTGATCAATTCTCAATAATTTGCCAGTAAACCACACATTTTATGAGAAACAGACCAAAAATGTGAGGCGAAAATCTGGACAGCTGAGAGGTATTACAGGGGGAATGCAATGACATCCAAAGAAAGATGAATTCTGGCTGGCAGGGGTGGAGGAGTAATAAGCCCTAACTTTCCCTGACGCCCACAAGAATTTGACTTTGAAGGAAAATGAGTATCAGTCAAAGTAATTTAGTACATTGAACTTGTGGAAAAAAGGGGCAAATGTTTACTAGCATAAGAAAATATGCTGATTAATTTTTATGGGATCACTGATAGACCAGCATTAATCAGATGGCAAGAATGAAAAAGGTGTGACAAATCAAGGAATATAGGGGAGTCTTTCATCAGTGTAGTAAACACTGAGACCAGCATTATTCATCATAGAGAAGCCAGGAGTACTGGAAAAATCCAGACAGGACATGTAATACAGTACTGTAGGTGGGCAAATCCAAATGTTAAATGCCATTTACTATTACAAGAATCAGTGGAAAAGCCTACAAGAAACTCCAGTACCATGAGAGAGAGAGAGAGAACACATCTACTATCTCTCCCCTTCCCTGGAAAAAACAACAGAAAAGTGTGAAGATCTTGTTATCCCAAATATCAAAAAGGTCAGACCCTGGACTGTCCTCATTCCAGAAGACACTGACTAGATGTGCCTTTTGTATTCTGGTACAGCACTGGGGGAATGACTCTGAGCATCTACCAAATCATACACTTCCTCTGGAATATGAACAGCTGTGAAATGTGATTCTTCTGCTTATGGCTGTCTCCTTGCTTGTTTAGGTACTATATGATGGAATGTCTGTTCAAAAAGCAGCAGACAGGATTACTACTGTAAACTGTAGTGAATGAATTGATGTCCCCTCTCACGGGAGAACCACACACACTAAACACAGAGGAAGTACACGTGAACTCCCCAGTCCACAAGTGAAACTGCAATGTTTTTGGTGTAGAAAAGGAAGATCCACATGAATGTTGATGGGAACTGCCCACCATTCTAAGGCCTGGCAACAACAGTCTACAAGCTGAAGCAAGTATGCATCATGGCTCTGAATCCACTGGTATCCCACAGTCCTCTGCAGCATCCCCTTCATCAGGCATGCAAATGGCAAAAAACATGGTAGCCATTAAACCCATAATTGCTGCAGAGACTGAGGCTAAACCTCTGTAGTGTCCTCAACAAAGACAAGGCAGTGACCTCATGGAACTTCTTCAAGAACAGGACATATTAAAACGTCTCCAACTCCATGTTAGTAAAGGCGTTCTGAGAAGAAGCCAAAGACGGCTTTAACTTATGACCAGTTCTGGGGACTGCAACCAAGGAAGCAGCCGGAACACAGCTGCTTCTAGCACTGGATGGGGCCACCAGATGTCTGTCATCCAATTACAGGTGCACCAGGAAATCCTTCTTTTACAAGACTTTGGCCAACATAATTTTTTATAAACATTTTTATTAAATCACAACTAAAACAGTGACACAGGTACACCTATATTACAATAAAAACAGTCATAGTAACATTTTTAATATGTTCCTTTGTAACAATTAGCATTCACTCTGACATTCTAAAAAATGTTCAGTTCCTTCCTTTCCTTAAACATCAGTTATCATCCTGAACATTACTTAACATGTATTCTTCCCACAGATTCCATTTACTTCTATGTAATTTTCTTTTTCGTTTTCCTGAGGATCTGACCTCCAGTTCTTTTATCTCCTTTACAGCATTCAGTACTTTAATTACAGTCAATTTAGGTTTTGATTTCCACATTCTAGTAATTGACTTTCTGGCAGCCAGTAGCATTAAACATAGTAAGAACTTACTGTGTCTAGACAATGCAGAACCGAAGTCCCAGCTCAAAGAATCATTTTCTTAGTTACAACAATTTGCTCCACCAACATTTCTGACAAAGCACACTGTGGGGATTTTTAAAATATGCGTGCTCATTTCATTCGCAAAACATGTTACCAATTACCTTTCTCTTTCCTGTCACACCTAAAGCATTTGTTATCTACCAGAGGAAAAATTCTTTGAAGTCTGCTTAAGGTATAAAAATATCTACACAAACACTTCCAAGCTAGGGTTGCCACCTTTTCAAATGCCCAAAGTGGGACATTTTTTGTTGACACATCTGATTTTGCAGGGCAAAACATACCCACGGCAAGTACAAAGGGCAGAACTTCACTTTTTTGCCAAAGTAAAAGCTTACTCTTGTGGCATTTGAGTTGCTTATTCTGTTTTGTATAACATTTAGGTGTTTCAGATACAAAATAACTATTTTATGCAACTATTAAAGAAAGTATAGGAAATATTTTTGTCCTAAAATCTCAGGACATTTGCCATGTTTTCAATTTTTTTTGCAGGACACAACTGCCCAAAGAGGGAATGTCCCTCTCAAAGTGGGACAGGTGGCAACCCTATTCCAAGCAAAACTTTTAAACCTTTTAGACTTAATTTGGAAGCTATACACGTGTGTTTCCATTGTTTATTGGTGAGTTACCTTTCTAGTCACACTTCCCAATCTTTTCTAACCTCCTCTGATTGATTATTATAGTTATCATAATATATTTTATTTATTTATTTTAATTTGACACTTGTTTACTGGGGACTTCTGACTGGGCTAGTAGCCCATTTTCAGAGGAGGCCCAGGGAGAAAAGCTTTACATATAAAACTATAATATTTAAAAAGAGTATAACATTAAAAAGTTCAACATTGCAATAAACAATCTGAGACAGGGTACAATCATTACAACAGTTGTTGGATCAGAAGGGTATAATCATTACAATATTTGTAGGATCAAACTAAAACAAATACTAGTTTTACACAGAATTAAATAACACAGATATACAGGGGTATACAAAAATTAGTTTGCAGAAATCATATCACCATTTGAATATTTCTAAAACAGAATTGAGAAATACAAAAAGTATGATTACATTCAAAATGTGTATATAAGTATTATCAGAGTCATGGACAGCAGCAATCAGATTTGGAGAACACTGTGTAGTTTATCAGAGAATACCGATGAGCTTTGAGATAAACAGACTGCAAAAATAAATAGTGGAAGAGAAGCTAGATGAGTAGAAATCTAAGAAATCTAGAGAAAATTACAGCTGCAATTAATGTTTGGAAAGATTACGAGAGGATCTATGGTTGACCAGGGAATGTGGCAAGGGTAGGAGTGAGGCAGAATAAAAAATATAGTTTATAAGTTCTATGAAGTATCCCCTTTTTAACAATGGCTTCTTTTCTAGACTCGGTTAAAAACTCTACTATAGCTGGTCCTTAACTTACTCTTTGCCTACATTCTGTTATCAGTCCCTTGTATGGAAGGCAGTCTCTAACCTGCAGTCCAAACTTCTGCTTGGCCTCATCCCACTCTATTAACTTTCCCTCCCTAGATATGTGTTCCCAAAAAATGTGTTCCTTTGCTAATTTTCTTCATTAATTCTATATCTCTCTTGCCTATTTTATGTACATTTACATTCAGTTATCTTTATTCGTAAACTCTCCTTTCTCCATTCCTGTTTTAGCTTAGTTCTTAGATTACTTTCCACCACTTATGAATATAATGTTCTGTATGGTTATTCTCCTTAAAGACCTGCATCCAAACTCCTGCTCTCTCTCTCCCTCTCTCTCTCTCTCATTATTCCACAAGCTGCTCATGTTCATCATCATCCTCTTCTTCCACTTTGATTTATAACCTTATGCTCCTGTTATGATTGTAAGCCTTAAGAGTGTAGTTCTGAAATATCCCTTCAAACCAGGCAATCTGAAACTACCTTACTCTATAGAGAAAATCAACTTTTTACACTTAACTCTTGTCTTTTTCTTCTCCCAAAAAATAATTCCAACTCTTTATTAAATATGGTCCACAACTTCTCCTCCATTTGATAAAATATGCCTGACCTGCATATAAGACTAAAGGGACTAGAAACATTTCACTACTGGTATCTTACTATATATTTTCATAATCAAGTGCTTCCAACATCTCAATTTTTGTATTATCTTTCTAGTTTCTTCTCACATATCCTTAGCAGCCATAAAATAATCAATGTTAAGTTGTCAATCTCGCCTTCATTCTTGCTTGATGTTTGATGGAGTCGATCGGCTTCGGGCATAACTAAGCTCGCTGAGTCACTTTCACTTTTACGAGCAGCCCCCCAGCCCCATATCCCATGCGAAAGTACCCAGATCTCGTTTCTCGCTTCGCTTAAACATGAGGTCCTCCTTTTACCAGCTCCTGGTAAGTGATTTACTACTTTGATATTTTAGCCTTTTTACTAAAAACCCTTTAAATTTTAGTTTTAAGTTAATTTTAAAGATTTTCTGACAGAAAATTACCTGTCTCTTCTTATTTTTTAGTCAAACTTTACCCATCCCATCCCCGTTAGGGTGTGTGTGTGTGTTTTCTACTTATACCTTTGGTATATTTAATTTAATTTAATTCTTTGACTGGTGTGTGTGTGTGTTGTGTTACACCATGTCAAAGAGAGGTCTCAGGCTTTAAGAAGTGTGACTCGTGCTGTCAGAAGATGTCTCTGACAGGCGGTCACACTTCTGCCTGTATTGCCTGGGGCCTCTTCACCTGCAGGACTCCTGTGCTATATGTCATTCCTTCAGCCAGAGAGTCCTGCAGGAAAGAAGAAACAAACTAATACTTAGGGGCCTTCTTAAGCCGGAGGGCTCTCCGGCTAAGTCGGCTCCATCCAAATCTGCCAAATCTTCCAAGGCCCAGGCTTCTGTGTCAAAGCCTGCGGCCTCGGCTCCGACTCGTTCTGAGTCGAGATCGGCTCCGGCTGGAGCCGATTCTGGCTTAACTAAGCCTTCGGCACCGATGTGTGGCTAATATCATATGCTGCTGATGGAGCGAGTAGAGCCACAGGTACAGGTGTGGCTCTTAGACGCCAAGCCTGGATGCGGCTATGTGACTTTGCAGATCCCTTTAAGGCGTCCTTCACAAATGCTCCCTTTGATGGGTCAGCTTTGTTTGGCTCTCAGGTGAAGGAAACTTTGACCAGGTGCGAGCAGGACGGCAAGACTCTTTCTGCTGTAGGAGTCCGTTTTTCCACCCCTTCTAGACCTTACCCCAAAGGACAGAAAGGTGGCAAAATGTGGTTCCACAAATCCCAAGGAGTCACTGATTCACGTGGTCAGTTTACCCCTAGAGGCAGAGGGGTAACAACAACAGACGCCGCTCTAGAGGCAGAGGGGTCCAAAAACCAGGAAACAGAGAGCCTCTCTCTGACAAGCCCTTTCAGCATCCCTGAGATGTTGCCCGGCTGTCCCTCCTTGGAGGCAGTCGGGGGAAGATTATCACTGTACCCAGAAGCCTGGCATTCCCTCACTCAAGACAGATGGGTACAGTCGATCATATCCAAGGGTTACATAATTCCTTTCGAGGAAAGTCCTTTCCCCTCAAATTCCCTTCCAGATGTACCACCCGGTCTAAGGGAAATTGCAGAGTTAGAAGTCTCAAAACTACTGCAAAAAGAGCCATTCAGCCAGTTACAACAGACCATTCAGAGCCGGAATCTACTCAAGGTTCTTTTTGGTCCCCAAAAGACGGAGACTGGAGACCAATATTGGATCTCAGCAGACTCAACAAGTCTGTGAGGAAGACAAGATTCGAATGGTCACTCTTCAGTCAATTCTGCCCTTCTTACAGAAGGACAACTGGATGTGCTCAATAGATCTTCAGGATGCATACTATCACATCAAAATTCACAGACGCTCCAGGAGATTTCTCCGCTTCGGCTGGGGTCCAGTCATTTCCAGTTCAGAGCCCTGCCCTTTGGTCTCACTACAGCCCCAGAGTGTTCACCAAATGCATGGCAGTGGTCACGGCTCACCTGAGACGTCAAGGATTCCAGGTGTTTCCGTATCTCGACGACTGGCTCCTGTCAGCCACCACCAGGCATCAGCTTATACAAGCCAGGGATTACACAATAAATCTTTGTTCTCATTTGGGCATCTCGATCAACTTGAAAAGTCATCCTTATCGCCCTGCCAGTCTATTACCTTCATAGGCACAAACTTAAACACTGTTCGGATGTCAGCTACCCTTACAGATCAAAGAGTTTCAGACATTCAGAGTCATGTCAGGATCATTCTGGCCAACAAGAAAGTACAGGCCAGAATGGTTCTAAAGGTATTAGGCCTCATGGCTGCGGCCATTACTCTTCTTCTTGGCTCGATTCTACATGCGCCTTCTTCAGTGGATGCTGTTCACACAGTGGTCGTACCAACAACTTCCTATGCGTCACCAGATTCTGGTGACACAGACTTGCAAAGATCATCTTGCTTGGTGGATCACATCTCCTCAGGTTCACCAAGGCAGGTACTTTGTACCCCCATCCCCGATAGCCACTGTCACCACGGATGCCTCCCTGATCGGGTGGGGGGGTCATTATCAGGGCAGGATGGTTCATGGGACATGGCAGCCGTTCGAGTACCATCTGCACATAAATGTCCTGGAGATGAGAGCAGTGCTTTTAACGTTGCAAGCCCTCAATGACTTTCTTCCCGTAGGGACAATTGCAGTCCACACAGACAACATGTCTGTAGTTTGGTATATCAACAAACAGGGCGGAACCAAGTCCTACCCCTTGTGTCGAGAAGCTCTCAGACTATGGCAATGGGCGATCTCCTCTCATCGGTTTCTGGTAGCAACGCATATCCCTGGGAAAACCAACATTGTAGCGGACAGATTGAGCAGAGCTATTCTCATGCCTCACGAGTGGTCTCTCAAGCAATCTATAGAGGAAGAGATATTTCTGGAATGGGGTCGTCCATGTTGCGATCTTTTTGCTACTCCCCAAAACAGCAAATGTCCAGACTTCTTCTGTCTCTTCCCTCTACCAGGCCATCCCCCCAGAGATGCTCTGACCCAGGATTGGCCCCAGGGACTTCTTTATGCCTTCCCTCCATTTCCTCTGATCCCTCAAGTTATCCAGAAAGCCCAAGTGGCCGCTGCACAAATAGTGTCTAAAGGAAGTCTAGCTTGAAAGGCTGTAGAAGTAGCTAAGCTCCTAGTTGAATGTGCTTTAGGTTTTGAGTCGTATCCAGTCATTTTATGAGGAGATGTTCATCAATGGCTTAATCGATGTGGATATATACAATTACATTGTCGTTGTGTCACCCAAAATCCCTGTTTTGTTTGGGAATCCCAAGATACATAAGAATGTATATGATCCACACATGCGGCAACTGGTTAGCGCCAGAGAAAGTACAACCTACGCAGCCGCTAAGGTGGTGGATAATATTCTCAAGAAGTATGTGTATCGTGTTCCACATATTTCGAGAGATTCTTGGGCTTTCCTAGAAAAGGTGGGCTCTGTCCCATTTAATGCTGATAATTGCCTCTTGACAATCGACGTTGTTGATCTATATTCGTCTATCCCCCACCTCGTGGCAGTTGAGTGGATTCAACTGGACCTGGCCTTCCACCATGCTTTGACAGAAGAGATCTCGTTGGTCAGTGAGTTATTGGATATCATTCTTACTTGTAACTTCTTTTCATTTAATAACCGGTGGTTTCACCAATTAATTGGTGTTCCGATGGGATCACCTTGCGGAGCCAGCATGGCGAATTTAGTGATGGCCCATTGGGAGAGGGAGTTTGTTTTATCCAACCCTCTAGTCCAAGAAAATGTATTTTTATACACTAGGGCAATATTTTTATTATTCTCAATGGTTCCTAAGAAGACGCAAATAATTTGGTGACATTTTTCAATGGTTCTACCGAATTCTTGAAATTTACATCCAACTTTGCCATTGACAAGATAGCCTACTTGGATGTTGAACTTGAGAAAGATAGGTCTATGAACCACTTCATAGCTAGTATACATCAGAAGCTGACATTTTCAAATTCATACCTTCATTTCAACAGTGAACATCCAATACATCAAAAGAGGGCTATCGTTAAGGGCCAATTCATTTGAGTGGCCTGCATGATTTCAGAAGAAAACAAATTTTATGATGAGTGCAGGTTTATTGCAGACATGTTTGTCTTTAGAGGGTACCCTGCAGACTTAGTTACAGAATTAAGCATGGAAGTGCAGGGTAAGAGGGCCAATGGTCATTTCTGCCCCATTTTGGGGAATTTGAATTGTGAGTCACCAGGCCCGCTTCGTCCTGCTTGTGAGTCTGACAACTTTAATCACAATTTCATTCTTAAATTCAATTTGGATGCAATCGATATTGTATCCATTATTAGGAAAAATTGGTATTTATTAACCACTGAGTTAAAGGGAGTACCTGAGCTGGCATTGTAGCCCAAGGTCACTTTCAGGAGGGGTCCCAACATCAAAAATATGCTGGAGTCCAAAGTAGCCAGCACCTCTCTTAGATCTGGGATGTACAAATGTAATATGTGCAGGTACTGTAGATATGTCAAAGCAAGTACAGCTTTTTCCATCAGGGATAAGAAATTTCTTATACAAGGAAGATTCAATTGTGCCAGTAACCGGGTGGTGTATTTAGCCCAGTGTTCTGTTTGTCCTGGCTTCTATATTGGCAAGACTGACAGGAAGCTACAGGAACATTTATATGAACACATATACTCCATTAAGAAGGGGAAAGTAGATAATGCCCTGGCTAAGCACATTTTGGACAACCCAGCCCACGAGTTCTCATTTTTGGTGATCGACCAACTTTGTCATGGAGATATAGGGGGTTCTGATTCTTTGAGACTTGAATGTAAGGAGTTGATGTGGCAACTTAAATTAGAAGCTTACCGTCCACCTGGACTAAATAGCATGCTTTCTGTTAGTTGCTTCTTGAAATTGAAGAGTTTAGCGAGGTGAAGTCTTGTAGATTGATTTAATTCCCTTGGGATGATCACTCTTGTTGTCATTACATCGGGATCGTCATATATTTTGTATGGGACTGGTTTTCCTTTTTGTTAGTTTTGATCGATTACATGGTTTAGTGTGATTTTGTTTTTTATTGGTGTTATTCTTGATATGTTTGTGATGCATTCAGTTGTAATGTTTCTATTTAATAGTTATATTTACTGACCATTTATTTTAAATGGGGGATGCGTAATTTGATTAACTATTGAAATACCATTTATTCAAGGGAAGCATTCCCTTTGGCACTGGAGGTCATATACTATACATAACATATCATATATAATATATAATATTTTTATTTATTTATTTTTAAACATCATATAATTTGTGTCTTAATAGTTCTTCAGTTGTGGTTGTTGTTTTTTAACAGGTAGTACCATTAGAAGGTAATGATAACAACATACCAATGTATAGTATATTTTTTAGGCAGATTTAAAGATGTATAGTATATATATTTTATATTATTTTGTGTCTTGTAGTTTTTATTTAGTTGTGTTATTATTCGAACGGTGCTTTTGCAGACTTAGAGGTTTTTTTTAAAACAGGCGCTATACACATATGTTCTTTCTCGCTTCTTCCACTTGTGTTTGTCGAAGGATTTATAAGTACTTATGATCACATTTATTTGCAATGCTGGCAGTGTTATAATTTAGTGTACCAGTGGGACAATAAGTATCTAGGGCTGGTTAGGGTGAGTTGACATTTTGAATGTGATGCATTGCTTCTTAGCAGTCAAGTTTTCAAGCACATTGATGTGCTCAGTTTTGGTGTGTATACAAGGGGGCGTGTTTTGAGTGGAGCCATGATGCTTGTATAATGGGACAGATGTATTGTTTGTAAGTTTGCTTTCTGAAGAAGTCGGTGCAGAGCACCGACGAAAAGCTTGGTTTTAAGCTTAATAAAATTTTCAAGTTGTTACTTTTGTTTATTGGCGTTCTCACATATATAGACTTTTTTGAAATTCTGGATTACTAGGAGTTTCGATCACATTTTTTGAATTACCAGGAGCCTTTCAGAGGTGTGGCGACCTGCAACGGTGGTATTTCATCAGTTTGATTACCATACCAGCTATATCCTTGAATTTGTGAGTCCTTTATATTATTTGCCAATGACTGTAAATATAAAGCAAGTAACAGTGGGGAAAGAGGACACCTCCTGACCGGTTCCTCTGTTCAGACACTGCTTTCTGGAGAAGAACTCTCCCACCTTAATTCTTGCTTTTTCTGACTCTTCATATATCCTCCTAATTAGCCCTATTATTCTACTGGGGAATGCAAATGCAAGTATTTCCCTGCTTAAAAATATCTGAGCTGACAATGTCAAAAGCCTTTTCTGCATCATCATTTGATTAATGCTGTCAAATGTTTGCCACTCCTCCACAAAACCACATTAATCAATATCTATCCATTTTGGTATCACTTTTGTCATTCTCTTATCTTCTATAGACATACACTCTTTACAATCCTGGTTTAAAATTGAAACAGATCCTTATGAAACTGGGTCTAAGGTCTTTACCCTCTTTGGGTAATAGAGCCATCACAGCTTTCTTCCAAGGTACTGATACTTGCCTCCTTCCTCTTTTAAAATATTGTTAAACAAAATCTTCCAGATCTTTACACTTTTTTTCCTTCTCAGCTTCAACAGGATAACTATCTGTCACTGGATAATTTCTTGTTGATTGATTATACAACACCATTTTTATCTCATCTCTTCTTTTCTTAGCTACTGATTGTCGAGCCTCATCTGCCTCTAACCTTCGCGCAAAGTCTTCCATATATATTTCCATTTGTGCCTTTCTTGTTTTCCACAGTTCTCTGGTTTATATAAATTTTCATAGTATATCTGGTTATTGTTCTTATTATAGACTCTGTAAGTTGGTAACAATCCTTTCTACTTTTTGTTGCCCATGTCATTGTGCTAAAATGTTTTGTGTTCTGGAGTTATCAAAATAGTTGCTTAACTGCAGCCCTTCTACACTCATGTAAATTATCCAAGTACTCCCTTATTTTCCCTTCAACATGCTGCAGTTCATCTTCCTGTTTTGTGAAATTCCCTCATTCTGCAATATATTAACTTCTTGTCAACTATTCTTAATAATTCCTATTACTTTTTCCCACATTTCTCTCTTATTTTTAACAGGTTTTTAAACGGGTCTATATTAGAACACCGAACATTTGAAATGTTGAGTGTTCTAATATCGACCCATTTTCAGCGAATTGTGGAAATATCGAAGTAACAGGAAACCAAATTCTTTCCTAGGGAAAGAATTTGGTTGTCCATTTCTGTTGCTTCAGTATTTTCAGCGCTCTGGTGGAAAGTTACAGGTCGGGTTCAGGTAAGTGTGCAATTGTGTGGCCATGTGGGTTAGGGCAGATTAGGTGAGTTAGGGTTAGGGAGTGGGTCAGGAAAGCATGTGATTGTGTGGATGAGTGGGTTAGGGTGGGTTAGGTGAGTTAGGGTTAGGGCGTGGGTGAGGTGACTGTGCAATAGTGACAGACCTTAGGGTTAGGGTTTGGGTTAAGGTAAGTGGATAGTTAGTGGTGTATGTATAGTTTAGTGTAGGGTTAGGTGTAAGAGTTTAGGTGTATGTGTGTGAATTGCTGTTTGTTTGGTGTGCTTGTGTTGTGTGTATGTGTTTTGGAACAACAAATTTTTTTCCCTAGGAAAAAATTTGCTGTTCCGAATATTCAATGTTTTTTTTTTCGATTGTTAGGGGTCGATATTAGAACACTCGACATTTTGAATGTTCGGTGTTCTAATATAGACCCTTTTAAACTCTATTTTCATTTTATCCTACCCAACAGCTATGTCTGTCTTCCCTAATTACTTTCAAGTCATTTCCACTACCCATTTCTTAAATTCCTTTGTTTTTAACAGGTAAGTTTAAAAATATCAGTGTCTTAGTTTTACTTCATAACCTTGCATCTTTACTTTAGTTTTTAATGGTGCATGATCTGAGTTATTGGATGTGTCAAAGCTTTCAGTTAAATACACATGCTGTTGTGAAATATAGTTTCTATCAAGCCTAGCTCAGTTATTGTACCTTGGAGAATAATATGTATATTCTGCTGGAGTTCCTGTTACAGAAGTCACATCTTCCAAACCAAATATTCTTATATATTTCTTCAGAAATTTACCCTGTCTTGTTATATTTTCCCATCTAGATCCTCTTGCTATATTCTCACTATTGCAACAGAAGTTCTAGTCCCCACCCATAAAATTCTCATACGCTCCATAATAGCAGTTTGTAGTTTTAAGTGGAATATAAATACATGTCTGTGAAATTCTCTACCACAGCCAGTAACTGCTTATTTCAACAAGTCTGCCAT
This sequence comes from Protopterus annectens, assembly GCF_019279795.1. Classification (NCBI taxonomy): domain Eukaryota; kingdom Metazoa; phylum Chordata; order Ceratodontiformes; family Protopteridae; genus Protopterus; species Protopterus annectens. The sequence goes on along the minus strand of NC_056729.1, from coordinate 285,677,764 downwards.
CATTATGATTTTCCTTCTGTCACTATTTGACCCCCATCTTACAGTCAATATTATTACTCCTGTTTTCATTTGTTGCAGATATTGTGCTGAATGTCTACTCTGAAATCCTTTGTGAAACCTGCATGCTGATTTCTATTCAAATGTATCTCCACAGCATTACTATTGGTGTCCTACAGTTCTTTGCCCCCTCCCCTTAGTGCTTCACTCTTTCAGGACATCCTAATTACTCCTTACAGCCCAGATATTGTTTGAGTAAGCTGGGGCTGACATGGACCTTAAGTGTATCCTGGAAGGGGAGTCATGCCAGCAAATGGTTTTGCCAATAGAGTTTTTTTATCACCTACTCTCATATCCCTACCCTTCACCTGCACTTGACATTATTGCATTCAAGGGCTACTCCCTTCTGTAGACCACATCTCCAATCATGAAACACCTTAAATGCATGCCATTCCCACCCCGGAATGGGGACATGCATCTCTCCATGTCAGGGTCGCAGACACCCAATATGCTACCTGAACTTGGGTCATCTGGCCACAGTTAGGGCTTTATCCTTCTACATCATGGTACTGGCTAGTGCATCCACTTCTTACTTACTATAATTTAGAACTCTTTGCTATTTGTCAATATCTGTAAGGCCATTTACATTCCATGATAATATGGGCAGAGTAACCATTATAACAGAAAGTTATTATTCCCAAATATAATACATGACAGTTCTTTTGAATTTAAATTTCCAATCTTTAGCTTACATGCACACATTGGCAGAGTGATCTCCTATGTAGTTGCTTCTTCTCATCTCCATTTGAATGCATGTCACATTTTCAATACTTTTTGCTTCAATGAAAACACTCAAGCAAAAAAATACATTTTCAGAATCCCCATCCCATTTTCACTTAGAAGAAATACACAAAACTATGTACATTTTCAACAAATGAAGTTTACCCTCCAATTATGAGCAGCTGCACCAAATTGACTGATGCACACATAGGCATTGTCTAATCTAAAATTAAGGTTATCCATGATAAAGTGCATACTACAGTTTGCGATTCTACTAAAACTAATTTCTCTCTGTTCTTTTCTTATCTGTGCCCCCAGATATGAAAAACAACTAGAATGTTTTCAGTAAACATTAACTTTTTTACCCTATAAAAATGTGCACTGACTACCTTTAATTAAATAAACTAAATTATACATTGTTATATTAAATGCATTAAAGTACTAAGGCTGTTAGCAAGGCATATAATGGTATAACTTATTCATTTCACCCACTATCAAATGTAATTAATTTTTCACTGAATTACTTGCCAATGTATCTTTAAATGTTAATTTCTCTGTACCTTGTACAACTCATTCAGCAGACAGTATTCATTCTTCTCATGGTAATTGCTTGTACTGCAAACATCTTGTTTTCAAGTTAGTAATGAAAAAACAGCTATTGACTTTGCAGATGCATGAAAGAATCTTTGTAAACTTTACCTAGTACACATTATTCAGCCCTCTTATAATTCATTGGCTGTAACTTTAGACTTCTTGTCTTTTTGAGAAAACCTTTGCTAATCCAAAAGAACAAATACCTAATGACTTTGCAAATACAAAAATGAGCTACTGTTGTCTATGCCTTCCATCATTTTATCTTATTTTTCAAGACTATTCATTTAAAAAAATTGTCTATTGCTCACATCAAGGACAACAATCTAGAAATCTATCCTGATAACAAAAATAGAGGAAATTATTATCTTAATTCAATGTGTCATTTGATCTTTCTGCTGGTATGATTGCATTTTTACTAATGTAAGTCTTGTGGTCTTGGTTGCTTTCTCTTGGCCAGATTTGGAACATACACATGATGTGCCCTCTCAATTAAAAAATCATATTGTGGAACACCAGTCCAACAGGAATTATCTTAATTCAACATATAATGTGAACAATATACTTTTACATCCCAGCAGCCCAAGATCACAACACTATATTAACTTTAACTTGTTTCTATCCAGCTTTTCTTACCCCGTTACCATGTAAAGCCTGGGTACCTTACAACTATGAACAAGAACTTTTTTCTTTAATATCTTTAACTTAGACAGCAGTCACTGATAAGACTCCCCTATCTCACATTTAAAATACCCCTGACTGCACACTATACACAGCTGCTTTACAATATACAATGCAAGTTACGTCACTAATTTTTATACAAATGTTATCAAGAACAAACAAGTTTTACTTACAGTTCACACACCAGTTTAACATACTCAACAAAATTTCAGTCTTTCTCAGACACTTCTTGCAAAGCCACATTTAATGTCTATTAATATATCTAATGAGATTGATGTTTTATGGTCTCCTATTAATCCACTAATTTCACAATGTTACTGATCTTATTAATCCTCTCCATTTCTCAACACTAGCATTTGGTTTAAGTCCCAGATACTCATATTCTCTCCAATTTGTGTGCTTTTTTCTGTCACTCAAGCATTTCTCTTTGGAACAATGGAAAAGGATTCACTGACAAAAGTCATCTGGGGGCTTTGTAATTGTTAAAAGAATGACAGGCAGAGTCCAATTTTGTTTGCTGACTAGACATATTTATTTCCTCTTTAGCTTTCTCTGTAGTCAAAAATGTATTTGATCTCCCAGGAAAAGATATTCTGAAGAAAACTGGATATAACAGTTTGAATCTTAGCCTGCATCTCATTATTTCCAGATTGCTAGGAGAAACATGTTTCTCTTCTGCCTCGTGTACAGTGAATAATCATTTTCCATAAACATTCTACTGTACTCATTTTTCAATACTTTTCCCTTCTGTCACAATTGTGTCAGGAGCAACTTTTTCTGCTCGTATGATTGGATCTTTACTAATATAGGTTGCTTTCTCATGGCCAGATTTGAAGCATACACATGATACAAACTCTCAATTAACAAATCTTACTGTGGAACACCATCCCAGTTGCTTATCTGTACCTTCATAAAATGAATGCAGTCTATTCTTTCCTGATGCTATGGTACTGTAGAAAATCTTGGGTTTTCTCTGTATACTCTGTCTTATTACTCCACTATTTTTGAAATTGCTCTTCAAGAAGCCTCTTGATCAGCCATCCTTTATCATCTGATCTTTGCAGTTATATCTATTCATCTAAATAGACAAAGCTTCTTCAATTTGTGTAGCCTTTTTGTATCTAACTTTGTATATTTCTTTAATGCTGCTCTTGTATTAAACACCATTGAGTACATTAATTATTTATATAAATTACTAGTAACCATCTTCTGTACCAAAGCTGAAACCTGAACTGCTTTTTGCTGAACTGCTACAAGATTCTTCCCAGATAGAGTTTTTTCTTTACATTTTCAGGTTGATTTTCTCTTACTTTCTCCAGATTTCTTCTTTGCTAGTATCCAGGCTGTGAAATTACTAGCTAGTAACTGAATTTTGCCTAGACTGATAAATTATACTGCTTTTCTTTCTGAGTTTCAATGTTCACACTAGAACTCTATCCATCTTTGAATTCCAGCACCCTCAGATTTGAATGTGTCAGGAACACATACCAAGCCCACTCACAGAGGCAGTTTGTTTCCTTTACAGACATTTCTAAGATAAGAGGGAACCAGTGGTGCCTGGGCCAAAAGACTGATATTAGTAGCACCTTCAGTACCACCATCTTTGCTTTCTTGAGCACTCTGGAGAGTAGAATATTACAGGAAATGTGTACTTAAATAGACTTAGTCAGTTGATGAAGAGGACATCTGCTGCCCCCATCTTTGTGTGGTGGTCAGAAGCAGAACTTCCTTAGTTGTTTCTTGGAAAAGCAAAATAGTCTTAATATGATGCACCTCACCTTTCAGATAGTTGTAAGAACATATCCCTCACCAGCATCCATTTGTGGTGGTCTGGCTCTAATTTGCTTAAAAGGTCTGATGAATTTTGCTGAGAAGAGCTGTAGACTGCCCTGAGGCTTTTATTTGATGCTATGGTTATTTCCAAAGCAATCACTACCACCCTGCACAGAAATTAAGATTGAAACCTTCCCTGTCTATGAACCACATTGCACATGATAAGAAAATGGAATCTGTGAGTCAAAGCCAGGACTGCTGCAGAGTACAGGTATATCAGCCATAGTTCTAAAACATTTGTACATAACTGCCCGGATAGCTGAAAATATTTTTTCACATTTTATTTTCCTCCTTTAAGCTGTAGTCAATTGCAATCCAGCCAGATGGCAGGCACAGATGTGATAATGGACTGCTGACCAGTGTTAATTAATTAACCTGGATAGATCCAAAATGGAGTCTCCCTGGACCTTTGTTTCCAGGCACTAGGAATAATCTTGATTATAACCTTTTAATCTGAGCCTTTTTTTGGCACTATTCCTAACATTCTCTGAAGCAAAAAGTTTGCAAGAGGAAGCACTAGACCTTTATGTTCTCATGGTACTGATTGGATGATTTCAGGTTTTCTTTATGACTAATTATAAATTCTTTAACCATATGTTACTACCTGATGGACCCACTTGTCCTTGGTAATATCTTCCCAGTTTTTGAAGAACTGCCATGAACAGCCACTTATAATTTCTAGCATTTGGGAAGGGGGGGTTACTGAGGAGGAATGGAACAGCAAGTAGTAATCATGGCTGTTCCTTTTGTAGGGAAATACACTGAGACCTTCCATGTTTCCCCTTCTGGTCTCCCTGCCACTTCTTTTTTATATTGATCATTTTCCCTCACCATCTGTTTACCTTTCACCTGACAGTGATACCAAGCCAGCCCTTAGATTGATTATTTCCGTCCCACCTCAATAAGGGGAGAGGGGAAATAATTGTTTTGACTGAACAGTCTTCCCCTTTTCCCCAGCCTCAAACACTTCAGATGCAGGGAGGTCAAATATCGGATCATTGGTTAATGGGGCTTTCAGGGTCTGTGCTTTGATGGCTTCTCGCAGGGCCTGAATCCTCAGCCGTGTCTGTATTCTGGTGACAAATCTCATTGCTGCTGCTATGTATATTGCATCCATAGCATCACAGTGACATTTATGGGCTTGTTTTCAATATACAGTAGCCTGCAGAGTGAGTTCTAGAAATTACTCCATCTGATCATTAAAGAAACCTTTCCTTTGACCTTAATTGACTGAGGACCTCATCCTGATATTTGGTTATATGGGTATGACACTAAGTGCATTGACGTCATTGTGACATCTCTGTACACCTTCTTCCAAAAGTTGTCAAAAATTCCACTACCTTGGTCATTAAGATGGGTATTAAGGGCTAGAACCAACTTGAAACCCTTTTCCTGGATTTAGAAACACTGCTGCTGGATCAAAAGGTGTGTTTTACATGAAAAATGTGTGAAATTCCTAGAAACTATAGAATCAATCAAGCTTCTGTTTTGCGTGGGGACTGGAAACCTGATTACAGAAAACAGGCATGGAAGGTATCCTAGAAAGCAACTAAGACTGAAGAAATAGCCACTGGCTTGGAGACCTACAGGTTCAGGAGATCAAAGTAGTGCTTCTAGGTATATGAAATCTCTGTAAGAACCCTTTAACCCTAATACTGCATAAGACATCACCACATAAGATATCCTCTGTGGGAGCAACAGAGGACAAGGTGTCTTCAGTATCTATGTCATAAACAATAGCGGAAGATATATGTGAAACACAAGATAGTTTCTTCAGACAGCGAGAAGTAAGATCTAAGTCTATCTGTGAAGGACTCCTTTCTTTTAATTGAAGAAGTTTTGACATTTTTTTGCCTAGTCCACTGCAGTCTTTGCATAACCTTTACGTAGCCTTGGGCCCAGGTGTGTGTGTGTGTGTGTGTGTGTGTGTGTGTGTGTGTGTGTGTGTGTGTGTGTGTGTGTGTGTGTGTGTGTGTGTGTGTGCGTGCGTGCGTGTGTGTGTGTGTGTGTGTGTGTGTGTGTGTGTGTGTGTGTGTGTGTCAGCTCACAGAAAGATTGGCTGGGTTGGCATCTTATCATTGGAAAAGTGAGTCCTCTTAACATGAGGTGTCACCTATGAGAGTCAACACATGGAAGTCCCTGACCTCCATCTTCTGGCAATGGACAACCTCATGGACAAGAACCAAGGAGAACATGTCCTCATCCTTAAAAATAAAATGGGTGTTGGAGGCAGACATCTACAGAGAGGCATCCAGCACATCTAGTAGAAGGCCTTCATCTTGGGAGGATGTGCCAGAATGTTGTATGAAAGCCTGAATACAGTTAAATCCAGAAGCATCAGATGCCTGGGCCAGGGACAGCAAAAGCACTTCTCCAGGCCTGGCATGCTCAAGCTGAGAATAGACCTCCAGGTCTGGAAAAATCCTATTTCCCTTTTCTCCTCGGTGCTTCTCCTTACTCTTTCCAGTTAGGATTCTTGTGCTAGACAAGAAAATACTAGAAGAAACTATGATGGTACATTCTAAGGCCTAAAGCCTCTTCCTTTCTAAATAGTCAGGATAGGAATGATCCCATTCCTTTTTGATCTTATGACTAAACCCCTGGCAAATACTACAGTTAGGAATGTTGTGCTCAGGTCCCAGACTAAAGATGTACCAAATATGGAAGTCTTTATATGAATATGTCTATTTAATGCACATTACTTGACAATATCCTCAGGACCATAATGGTCATCCAGCTCTACTACTTTAACAATAACACTTACCTGGAAAAAAACACAAAGTTCTCCAGTGGGATAATTACCTGGTACATTCGCGCTGAACACAAGCCAAAATGCCAGACTAACAACACTATTAGTGTGATTTGTCACGTGAGTCAAATTGAGGTAAAAAAATAAATTGTGCAATAGTCATAAAAGGGTATGTCTGGCCCAACTTTCAGAATTCTGCATTCTTATCCAGATGTCTGCACATTTCCATTTGAAAGGAGGTGCATGCCTGTGCCATCTTTAGTTCCTTATTGCCCTGTAAAGGTTGAAATTAAGGTAATTCTCTTATGAGAAACATCCCTACCATCTGGCCAGCCTGGAGGATCATAGGAGGTTACTAGACTGAGACCTATAGTCCTCAAAGGCATTCTGGACAAAAAAAAAAAACAGGTAGATTTCAGGAGTGTTTAAGAGCAGGAAAAAAGTATAGCTGTGTTAGAAACTTACCATAATGTAGATGTTTGAGAAGAGTTACTGTTGCAGTTCTCACCTGGAGTGCGATAGTGAATCTACTCAATCATCTACATTTATGGTACATTCCTAACATGGCTGCACTCTGTTCTTTGTGATATTCACCATCACAGTCCTCACATTTGGGATATCCTACCTGCATATAGCCTATGGTGAGCCTGACTTCCAGAGATTCACCCACCCCCTAGAGTTTTGGTCGATGCCCTACAATCAAAAAGGTTGGTATGTAGTAAAAGGGTGCATGAGTCGATGAAATCCTCAGATCTTTCTTGCATCCATAAAGGCTAAAGGAAAGACCTTGGCACCAGAGCCCTAGCGGACCAGGTGGTACAACTCCTACTGCTCCAGGTCCAGCCCAGAGGACAATTCTCCTCTCCAGGTAGACCCCGCTGAAAGGCTATTTAATGACAACTAGAGAGTAAAGGGCAACAAAATCATGTCAAGAAAAATGGGAAAAGAAAGGTGAACACCTTGAATGCAGCAGCGAATACATTGAAATACCTACATTTATAGTAAAGTTATAACATAAATGTACTATGTTCATCATAATATTCACTGTTACAGTACTCAGATTTGTAAGGATTCCCAAAACACAATATTCTAGGGAGGAGGAAAACATTCACTTAGATAGAATACCTTGAAGAATGGCAGATGTTAACTGTGCCAAGCCCTAGAGGCTGACTCTTAGTTGTAGTGATTGGAGAAGGTTAATGCTGGCTAACAGTCTGCAGATGACTGCAAACAGGAGGTTGCTGTTTAGATAGCCTGTGACATCCAAACCCTCCAGAATTAACTCTACCTAGTAAACTCCTGATGTACTAAAAATCAGCTCAGACTAAATGTCAAAAAGTGGAGTATCATCCCTTTTAGTAGACAACCCCTTCCCTAATTATAGTTTCTAAACAACACACCTCTACAAAATGAAAATGTAGTTATGGACCTAGGCACATGGGTTGATAATTCTCTCTCTTTTGACTGTTAAGTGACAATGGCTGTCAAAAACATTTTTATTTTATCACAACTAATAGGCAAAGGAATATCATAAAGGTCTGTACAGGTAACCAGCGCTTATACTCAGCACAGATGAGGCCAATTATTGAGTACAGTGATACCCCCCATCCTAAGGCTATATATCACTAAATATATCAAACAATTATAAAAACACCAAAGGTTCCCAAATAAAAAGATCACAGGCCTACACTACCTGAGCTACCAAGAAAAGCTGGAAGCTCTATACCTTTATTCAGTGTCACATAGGCTTTTGAGGGGAGATCTCTGTCTTGCTTACTATTCCATTAGAGACATGAATGTCTTCAATCTCCTGTTTCGCTGAAAGTCCAATATCTCTGCCAGAACTAGAAGCAAGTACCTAAATCTTTCAACAGATAAAACAACATGGTAGAAGAGCAGGTTTATGGTTTATTACCTAATGCATCCAAAACCTCTGGAATAAACTTCTCCTGTATGTTAAATAGTATGACTATATTCCTTTAAACATAAACTAGATGAGTGGATATCCACAAATTAACCTCAGGATTGACTGGTATTTCCCTTCAGAAGAAGTGAGCCACAGAGGGAGGGTAATGGCAGGGCAAGAATGTTTATGAGACTTTTTGTAACCCCATCAAAGGAAGGCTATGGTGGCAGCACTGGCTCTGACAGAGAGGGGCCTAATCTGACCTGGGAAAGGTTTGCCATGGTACAAGTAACAGAAATGTATGAACCAACCATTTAGGTACAATCTGGTTGTTAACAAGTCTGTTTGATTTCCTTTTTTGGAAAAGAGACAAATAATTTATCAGAATTTCTGAATCCCTTGGTTCTAAGGAGAGCCACACTTGTCTATGCATATCAGGGAAATGCAGGGTTATTTCTCCTGAATTTTGTGGCTTTGGGAAAAAAATCTAGTAAGTGAATAGTGTGTTTCAAGGTCATTTCAGGTACCACCTTATGCATAAAAGTGGGGATGGCATGCAGGGATACTATGTCATGGTAAAATACCAGGAAAAGTTTTTTGCACATCAGAGCCTGAAGTTCAAAAATCCTTCTAGCAGAGGTAATAGTCACCAAAAACATTACCTTCCAAGATGAATAATAATATGGAGATGACATAACTGGTTCAAAAGGAGTCAGGGTCAGTTTTTATATCACTTAGTTAAGATCTCATGGTGGCCAATTTTCTTTCTTCGTGATCTAAAGTGAATGACCCCCTTGATTAACTGTTTTTAGGGTTTTGAGTACAATGTGGGTATAGGAAGGCAGGCTGAAATAGTTAAATCATGCAGTTCTTTAAATATATAAGCTAAACCTGATTTGTAATTGTTAGATATTCCGCAACCATAGCCACTTTAAGCTCCCTGTAGCTCAAGGTACCCAGACTGGCAGTAGCAGGAGAATATTTGCCACTTAGTTAGGTATTATTTTCTTGTGTTACACTTTTGAGCCTCCTTCATAGTACTTAACACATCCTCAGAATATGTGTGCCTAACCTGGACTCAGACTAAGGTCATCCAAACTTACAGTGTTATGGACAGGTCTTGGTGTAGCACAGAAACCCCTATTTAAGTCAAGAGGTCTGCATGTTGAGGGAACACTTGGCACTTTACTGTGGCCATGCTACTGAGTAGAGCAGAACTAGTGTTGCCATGGCCAAAAGGATGCTACTAGGATTACTTTTGGTCTTTCCTCCTTAAATTTGATCAGTACCTTGAGGATCAAGGAAACTGAAGGAAAAGCATAAAAGTACAGACCCTGTATAAGTCAGAGCTAAGGCATCATCATTTTCTGTGCCTCTGAGGTTGCTGTCCTGCTGTAGAACTTTCTCAGTTACTTTTTCATCCATTAGTTTGTGGGACAGTGTAACGATACCTGCTTTCAAAAATATATCCTAGTCTTGCATGGCCAGCCTACAAAGCAAGTATGAATGTATTCTTCCTCATATCACATCACATTTGCACAGCATGCCTTCATTTGGAGAAAGTACAGCTGAGTATCAGTTTACCACAAATGTACATGTTTGAGTGACTTCTCTGCTGTAGTAATGACCTTTGGGATTTCCTGTCTTGAAAGTCCAAGATTGTCCTGAGTATCAGAGACATCATCCCTTCCCCCCAGACCTAGTGGACACTCTACTATCTGACATCAGGATGTCGCAATACATAGGGTCATTGTCCAGTGCCTTATCCTCTCGTCCTTCCTACCACCAAGCCAGAGTCACACTCTTTCTTGCTGCTGTTGGTGGGCAGTATGACCTGCCTGGCATTGGTCCTTGGGAAGAAAGACAAGAAGCAAGGATAAACTAACTGGGGTTGGCAGAAAGGACATAAAAGCAAAGTAGGAAGGTTGTTGTTGTGCCTTTCGGCTTTTCCGGTTAGGGGTCGCCACAGTGGAACTCCGGTCTGCTAATGATTAGCAGTAGATTTCTATGTGCCGAGTTGCCGGCCCTGACGCACAACCTTCAATGAAGGTATGCCCATTCACGCATGTCTCCACACAGAAGACGCTTTAGCTGAGAATCGAACAGGACAACATCTTACTGTGAGGCGACAACGCTAACGCAGCACCACCACCGCAGTCAAAAGCAAGGTAGGAAGTTATTAACCCCAAACCAAAGAGAATAAGCATGCAGACAGGTGATGCAGGGAGGGAATAGTTGCTGTAAAAATGAAGACATTCTAACAACTGCATTTATGGTAAGTAGATACATAACTCTACAATGTCCCGTTGCAGTAATGACCTTTGCACAGATTGCAAGAGCTATAGGGAAATAGGTCATTGGATAGAAGACTGTGCGGGGGGGGGTATAACCCCCTGCAGAACTGCATTGTAAAATCCTGTCCTAGCCGTAGAAGCTGCACCTAAATCATAATGTTTGGAAAATGTGTACACTGAGGGCCAGGTGATTGCCTCTAGGATGGAGTGGGTAGTCAATCCTCTCAGGAAGGCAGTAGTTGGTGCTCTGACCCTGGTGGAATGTGTCCTAATGTTATCAGACACTTGTTTTGCATAATATTTGTGTCAGTGGGCACTACAATTTGAAATCAACAAATAATTACTCTATTTACTGACAGGTTTTCCTTCCTTATTATTAGCAAATTCCACAAACAGCTGCTTAGACTTTGTATGGTTCTTTGCTTTGTGCAAATAAAATCCAAGTTGTCTGTGTACATCCAGGGAATGCAAGGTTCATTTTTCCTTTGTTCTAGCAGTTGTGAAAGAACACAGGGAAGTGAAAGGCTTGATCTAGAGATATTTCAGAAACTACTTTTGACATAAAGGAAGGGTTCATGCATAAGAAAATTGTCGCTGTGGAAGATAAGAAAGGGTTCCCTTACACAAGAGGGCTTGGAATTCAGAAATTCTTTTAGCTGATGTGATGACCACTAGCAGGATAACTTTTTAGGTGCTGAACTTAAGGTAATCAGTCAGCAAGCTCAAAGGGGTGAGTATGTTTCTCTAGTACAAGGTTTAGATGCCAAGAGGGTACAGGGGTCCTCCTTTGGGGCCTCAGATGAATGATACTCTTGCTGAATTGTTTCATGGAAGAATTTGAAAACAATGGTGGGTGCACAGACAGAAAGAAAGGGTAGAGGCATATATCTTAGTGGAAGCAGGACAGCATTTTTTTATAGTTATGTATGGCAGAAGATCTCAGTTGCTTGTTCAGAAGGGAGGCAAACAGATTTATGTCTGGTACACCCCGACAACCTGCTCAGATCGAACATCCATTTGTTCACCACACACCAATGAGAGAACATTACTCATTCTGAGATGTATGATTTCCAGGTTCTGGGCATCCTTGCTTCCTTGAGGATTTGTAAGTTGTCCTTGTAAAGTTTCTTGGAGGGTAATAGAAACATATCATCCACCCTGCCAGTTTCAGGCAACCATGTGGAGGTATATGGGTGTTCCACTGTTCTGTTAGGAAGTCCACCTCTAGTGGCAGCACCCAGAATTTCTGCTTGGTCTTGTACATGGACAGTCAGTGCTGTCTGGGCCAAAATAGTGCTCTCAGGACCACCCTAGAGCTATCCTGCCTGATCTTCTAAAGTACCCTGAGGATAAGAGATAGTTGAGGGAAGGCATGCAGAAATAGACCCGTCCAAGGAAGGAGAAGGCATCTGTTCTACAGGCCTCTTCTACCAACCTGGGTTGTTGGGACCCTTGAGCAAAGTTTTCTGATTCCTTGGTTTCTTCTAGGGTAAACGGGTCTACCTCTGGCACATCCCACTGGTGTGTTGGCAGAATATTGACAAGTTTAGCATCCATTCATGTGGTCTATCATAGACCTGCTTAAAATATCTTCTAAGATGTTTTCAGCCTCTTCTATGTACTGAGGCAGGAGATATAGTGTCATTCCTTGTGCTGTCTCCCAAAGCTGCAAGATCATCCGGCACAGAAGGTAGGACTGAGTACTCCCCTGTTTGTAGATATGGCACAATATTGCAGTATTGTCATTCCTCAATTGCAGGGTTCCCAGGATCCATTTTCTTTGAACACCATAAGGACTATGTGCACTGCCATCATCTTCTTCAAAGTGATGTTTCTGTAAGAATGTGTTGTACCACCTGCCTTGCTCCGTCATCTCCCCTGAATAACAGCCTGAGGTGTGATCTGTGGCATCTAGAGTGAGTACCTGATGTCCACTCTGATCTCTGAGGGGGACTTCTGGGTTTAGGTCGCAGGTGTCTATCCACTGTAGGAGCTGCTTCTTGATACAGCGAAGGGGGACCTGGACCTATAAGGGCTGTTTTTATTGGCACCACACATTTTTTAGTTTTAGGTACGACTGGATTTTTCTCATATGCAGTTTGACCAAGAGAATCATTGGGATGTAGTACGGCATGTACCCGGGGTCCTGAGAAGCACTGTGGCTGGTACAGCTTTGTGTTGCAAGACAGTCTGATAAAACTGGATAACAAAGTGAATCTCTTCCTGTGGAATGAAGGCTTTCTGGATCCTGGAGTCTAACTCTTCCTCAGATGGGCTACTCTGGTGGAGGATTTGAGGCTGGATTGTTTTTTAGACTGAGTGTAAATCTTAGATTTGACAGACAATCCTGTTCATTTGGAATGAAGCAGCCAGTTCCCCACAGAGTTTGCCTGAATGGGTCAGTTGTCTATTACTGGTACATGTGGACACTCTTAGTCCTGAAAAAAAAGAACAAAAAGACAATTACTAGAGTAAGATATTTGATTAAAAAACTCTGTAGACAAGCCAAAAGACAAGACACAAAACTGTTAATGAGACCCCCTGCTTTGAAGCAAAAGTACATTCTGTGTTCCTTTGCTATAGGGATGTGGAGGTAGGCATCCTTCAGGTCTAGAGTGACCATGACTGCTTAGTGGAGAATTTTGGTAGTAATTTCTGTAAGGTGAGAATTTTGAATTTTTGGGACAATGAGAAACTTACTTAACTTTGAGAAGTCTGAGATGGGCAACCAGAATCCTTCTTTTCTTGGGACCAGAAGTAATGTAGACTAAAATCCTGTACCTATTTCCTTTGTAGAGACCAGTTCCATGGATCCCTGACATAAGAAATTTTTTTTTCTCGAACCTGAGTCTGTGCCTCCTGGAGTTGTCCTTTTGGGACTGTTGGGATACCTGTAAATATCTGAGGAGAATTGAATTTTCTATCCTGAGCTTATGAATTTCAGAACCCACTTTTCTTGTGTGGTCTACCAAGAGCTGAGGAAGAGGGAGAGTTTTCCCCAAGCCTTGTGGGTGGACGGCAGGGATCTTCAGTTGGGGTGAGATTATCTAAAGAGGAGGCAGGGAGGTGTTTCTCTGAGTCAAGCAACTCCCTGCTGAGTTCCTATGATAGAGACTCACCAGGTATCAAATTTTGGATTAGTTTGCCACCTGCTGGGGTGTTTACCTTTTCAGGTCATTCTGCTCTTGAATTTGGACTGAGGCAGGAAAGGACATTTTAGAAGGATAGTTTCTACTGAATCTAGGCAAGGGGACCTGCAGGACATCTTTGACCATCTCCATAGTCTTCACCTTCTATGCTAGTCTACTGAATACTCTTGGAGAGTGGGCTCCAAAGAGGCAATCCTTGTCCAAGATGGCATCAAGGACATTTGATTTGACATGGTAGGAAAGTGGCTACTCCCTAAGCTAGGTATGCCTGGATCAAGGTACTCAGGCATAAAAGGATTAGTTCTTAACAAACCCTTTCCCTATGGAAAATGAGATAAGGTTGACTTGCCATAAGAGCTTGCAACTCAGATACCCTTCTTGCAGAGGTCAGGGCAATCAGTAAAACTGTCTTCCATATTTAGAACCTCAAGCCAGCCAGGTTAGTTGGTTCAAATGGAATAAATGTTAGCTTCTGTAACACAAGATTAAGATCCCATGGACAGACCACCAGTTTTCTGGAGGCCTCTTGTGCAAAACCCATTTCAAAAACATTTTCATGCTAAAATGTCTGATAAATAAATCTTGATAGAGGAATAAGAAAGGCCATAGGATAATAACTCACACAAATATTGTAAAATCAGAGAACAACTAGCCAAGAATGGGTGCTGGTTATGTTGTTGACACCAACTAGAAAACCTTTTTATATTTGCTAATATTTGATTTTCTAGTAGCAGGCTTTCTTGCCTCCATTAGTACCTGCTGCATGCCCTCAGTAAACAGGAATTAATAGCCTATCATCCAGGCAGTCAACTGAAGTTGATTAATGTTGGAGCGTATCAAATACCCCTGTTCCTGTGTGAGTAGATCCAGTCTGTGAGGAAGCTTGTGGTAATTGCCCCAGGTCATTTCCAAAAGAAGGAAGAACCACGGTTGCCTGGGCCAGAAGGGAGTCTCCACAGTGATCTTGGCAGAATCCTTTTGAATCTTCAGAAGTACCCTGGATATTAGTGGAAAGGGTAGAAAAGCAGTTTTGTCCAAGGAAATGAAAAGGCATCTGTCTTCAAGGCCTTCTTGCATGGAGATCCTGAAATAGAATCTTACCAGTTCCAGTTGATTGTTCAGAGAGAGAAGGCAATGAGGTCTACTTGAGGAACTCCCTACAGATGGATCAAATCTTGGAAGACTCCTTGATCTAGTTTCCATTCATGAGGATCTACCTTAGTCCTGCTCATCTTTTCTGCCACACAGTTTGCTGTAATGGAATGTAGGATGGCTGTACAGTGAGTGCCCTGTGAAGCTATATCCCAATATAACATGGCATGTCTGCAAAGGTGATATGACCTTGTTCCCCACTGCTTGTTGATGTACATGACTGGTATTGTCTGTAACCACTTAAGGAGGTCCTGGGGACCAAAGATGGTTCAAAAAGATGAGTACCTTGATCAGGGCAAGCATCTGCTTGAAATTTATGTGCTTGCATATGTCCTTCGTGTCCAATTCCTCATGCACTTTTATCCTTCCTGAAACTGCTCCCCAAGCAAAGTCTGAGGAATCTGTGACGACTGACTGTTTTGGAGCAGGGAGGGTGAAGGCAAGCTGGGATTTAAGGATATTTGCTGTTTCCACTAAATAATTTCTCTTTTGACAAACTCCAGCACTGGGATTTGAAAAGATAAAGGGTGTCAGTGCTGGAACCAAAGAGATTTCAGATAATGCTGTATCTTTCTCATGTGGAATCTTGACAGGGTATCATGAGAATCACAGATATCATGAAGCCCAAATTCTGAAGGTATTTTCTTGCCCTAACTAAAGTCTGAGTAGAAAACCTTAGAGATAGCTCTAGATAAAGATTTTTTTTTTTTTGCTGTGGCAGGAAGAGCTCTTTCAACTTAGCTGCCTAGCTGCCATGGTAGGAACACAGTCCTGTGTGGAATCAAGAAAGACTTTTGAATGTTCTCTTGGAATGCCAGCCTGTGTAAGAGATCTCTCACCCAAGACAGTAATTCCTGACACTTTGAAAAAGACTCTGCAAAGATGACCAAGTCATCTAGATAAGGAAAGTTGTGGATACCCTGTAGCCTGCAATGAGCTATAAATGAAGCTAGACACTTTGTGAACACTCTTGGTGCAGTGGATAGTCCAAAGGGTAAGGCAGAGAACTGATAATGTGATCCAGACAAACAAAAGCTTAAGAAACACCTGAAGTCTGGATGAGTAGGGATGTGATGCTAAGCATCTTTTAAGTCTACTATCACCAGGAAACTTGAAAGAGGAAGAGGTAACAGGTTATGAAGTGATATCATTTTGAACGTTGGCACTATCACAAACAGGTTTAGGAAAGAAAGATTCAGAACTTGTCTCCAAGCATTTTCTTTCTTTGTCACTAGAGATTTGTGAGATGAGTACCAGTAAGAGTGAAAGGGAAGGTCTACAAGAGGGTAGTGAGACCAGCTATGTTGTATGGGTTGGAGACGATGGCATTGACAAAAAGGCGAGAGTCAGAGCTGGAAGTGGCAGAGTTAAAGATGTTAAGATTTGCACTGGGTGTGACAAGGCTGGACAGGATTAGGAATCAGTATATTAGAGGGTCAGCTCGGGTTGGACGATTTGGGGACAAAGTCAGAAAGGTGAGATTGCATTGGTTTGGACATGTGCTGAGGAGGGATGTTGGGTATATTGGGAAAAGGATGCTAAGTATGGAGCTGCCAGGTAAGAGGAAAAGAGGAAGGCCTAAGATAAGGTTTATGGATGTGGTGAGAGAGGACATGCAGGTGGTTGGTGTGACAGAGCAATACGCAGAGGACAGGAAGAAATTAAAACAGATGATCCGCTGTGGCAACCCCTAACGGGAACAGCCAAAAGAGAAGAAGAACATCCTTGAATAAAAACCCTTCCCCGCCTGGGAAGAAGGAACTGATTCTATCACTCTTTGGAACAGCATGTGATGAAGAACCAGTGGAAACAAAAATAGTCTGATCCAGAGGGTGAAGAATGACCCCCTGGAAAGGAGGAATTTCCTCCCACTGCCATCTGTAACCTTGATGAATGATTTTCAGAATTCACTTGTCTGAACCTATCTGTTGACAAACAAAAAAATGGAGGTTAAGATTTTCTGAAAAAAAGGGGACCAGGGTATGGGGGTTTACAAGGTCTTTTGAACAGTCATTCATGCTTGTTGGACTGTCTTTGTTTTTGGATGGTTCAAGACTTCTTTTTTGGAACACCCTTGCTATTTTTTTCTTAAACGTCTGTTAACCTGTAATTTGCTAAAACTATTTATCCTGCTTTTTACCAAAATTGGATGAGGAGATAGAAAATCCCTTGGAAAATTTGGAAGAGGAGGGCTGAAAAATCTTTGGATCAGCCTGCCCCTTTCATCACACTTTTTGATCACATCTGCAGCAGAAGGACTAAACACTATACTTGAATCCAAGGGTGAATTTAAAATCTCATTTTTAACATCATCTGGGAGATTCTGAGAGTGCAGCCTTGCAAACCTCCTAAAATAGTACCAGTGGCCATAGTCCCCGGAAATAGTATTAGCAGAGTAGTGGCTTGCGCAAAAGAAGAAACTAAGTTATTTAAAACAGATTTTTACTCAAAAGAGGAAACTGCAGATAAAACATTCCCCATCCTTTCACAATTATAACAAACTTTAACATATGATCCTGACAATTCAACATTTTGAAAATCAAAGTTGCAGAAGTACACTTCTTTCTATACTTATCAATTTTCCCATCCTTATAAGAAAGAATATGATTGGAAATGACTAGGTGTTTAGCAATAGTGGAATCAAGTAGAGCTATAGCTGCTGGGTTAGTTTTTGGGAATAGTATATATAATTTTAAAAGACTGAGGAACTTCATACACTCTACCTGGCTTTTTAGAGACAGCCACCTATCAGGAAAACTGCAGACAGTAATACACACGCATCCTATAAAGCAGACAGAACAGGAGGAAATGAGTGCAGGATCTGGAAAAGCCTACTGTAACAACTCATAGTATTTTTCTGAGGGACTGAGAAACCTCATTCTTCTCCCACCAAAAACACTGGTATATTCTAGTAATAGTCTCAGAGAAACAGAAGCCCTCACAGGAAGAATCAGAAACTGAGCTCTCTTCCAAGTCTGAATCAGAAATCTGAGGGGGGGGGGATACTGCATCCATCCCTACATTATCCTGTTCAGATTAAAAATCTTGAATTTCTTCAGGAAAGAGGTATCCCCCTTTCTTTTACCAGAAATTACTTGGAACAATAACCTGAATTAAACCCTGAGCCAGACCCAGTAAAACAAAAGGTATACTTACTGCAACAATAATAATGTTGTCTATTTTCATGAGATTCAACACCTTTTGGAGGAGAACTAAGACGCTCTCCTCCAAAAAAAGAAAGCCAATCTGTTGGTTCCCCACCATAAACAAACTCTACAACAGAAGTAAAAAAAATGTTGCAGAAAAGAGGGAAATCCCAAGAATGGAAAAACTTCTTTGTTAGCCTCAGCAAAAAACTGAGATCCATCATCAAATCCTCTAAAGCTAGCTATGAAAACAAAATTGCTGCAGATTCTAAAGACAACCACAAGGCACTCATGTCAAGAATCTACATGGCAATACTCAGATCTGCTCTGAGTTACAGCACAATGGCAATACATATACAGAATCAACTGATATTGCTAACATATTGGCTGACAGGTTCAGTGTGAACTTTACACCCTTTTCACCCCTGAAGCGCCTTTCACAATACCTGAGGAATGCTGAGTCCCTATTATCATGGCTACACAGGTAAAAACCGCACTGTCCAAAGCCAAGAATACAACTTCCATGGGACCTGATAATATCCTTGGCTGTGTTCTACATGAATTACAAAGTGAACTGGCACCACACCTGAGTACCCTGTTCAGTCATACCCTCATTTCAGGCTTTGTTCCTACCAAATGGCGCACTGCTATGGTCATCCCACTCCACAAAGGGTGAATGACTTCAGACCCTGGGAACTACCACCCCATTAGCCTGATGAGTCTGATATGTAAGGCTATGGAGCGCATCCTCATGAACCTCCAAACTCTGGACCCCACGCAGTATGGGTTTGTGAAAGGTAGATTATTCCTACTCAACCTGATAGACTTCTTCGAGTCTGTCACCAGAGCTGTGGATGAGGGCAAGGTAGTTCACCCAGCCTACCTAGATCTTGCCAAGGCCTTAGACACCATCCCTCACTCAGGAATCATAGATAGACTCACTAAACTAGGCATAAACCCCTATGTAATAAGATGGATTGCCAACTGTCTTACTGATAGAACCCACACTGTGAAATTAGCGGACTCCAAATCTGACTACCGACCAGTTACAACTGGTGTTTCACAGGGATCAGTCCTAGGTCCTCTCCTGTTTGGTATCTACTTCTCTGAAGTTCAAGCTAACACAAAGGGACTCTGGCTGATCAAGTTTGCAGATGATTGCAAACTGGGAGCCATTATTGATTCTCCAACTGATGTAAACATTCTACAAAAGGCCTCACTGACACCAGTGACTGGTGCCAGAACCATGGCCTTAAGCTCAATGCCAAAAAGTGCATTGTCATTCCCTTTGGGAAAAATTTGGTGCCCATGAACTACCACATAGGCAGTAGTCCACTAAACACTGAAGGTGTGATAAGAGACCTGGGGACAGAGGTTTGCAGCAACCTCTCCTTTGATAACCACATTGCCACTGTAGTCAGAAAGTCCTTCGATGTGGCACATCTCATTACAAAAGGTTTCTCATCCAGAAAGAAAGAGGTCATAATCCCTCTCTACTCATCCCTCATTAGACCTATTATAGAATACAATGTCCCATTTGGTATGTACCTCACTAGAAACCTACAACTGGAAAGGCCACAAAAATACCTCACTAAGAGGATCTTAGGCCTTAGACACATACCCTATACGGACAGACTCAAAAAAACTCCAGCTATACTCTTTCTCTCATTGCCTACTTAGAGGCGATCTCTGCTTGACCTACAAAGCCATGTCTGACACAGAGCTGCTAGATATGCTACACCTAAAGAAATTCCAATCCCTCCGTGCCACACGCTCCAGGGACCTTAACCTCATTACCACAATAAACAGAACATGCTGGAGGAATAGGTTCCTAACCCAGAAACTTCCCATACTCTGGAACAAACTTCCCATTCATGTCAAGCAGAGCACTTCACTGGCCTTCTTTAAGAGAAATCTTGACGAGTGAGTGGGCAATAGGAAGTTCACCCCAGGGATCACTTCAGTGGCCTTGCTTGACAGGGGAACTGGGAACTAACTTTGGGTAGCATGATGCCAGGGAATCTTCTTGGGCTAGACTTATATAGGCTCAAGGGCCATTAGCCTAGTACACGCCTATGAACCTATGAATAGATCTAGGTGGTCTAATTTCCATCTGGTTCAAAAAGTGGACTGTCGGCACTGATTTTGAAGTTTCTCAGAACCAGGGGTCTGACTCCTCTCCTACTCATAATTCCCTCCACTCCCTCATATTAACTTAGATTTGAGTTTGCCCCAGTAAAGATAATTTATAAAAATGATACTACATTTAAAGCTAAATGCTAGGAGACAGACAACAAGCCAGGGTACACTGGAAGGCAGTCTTTTAGGGCTGCTCACACACAGGTTGTAATTGAGAACTACTGTGTCAATTTGGAAGGGTACTAGAGGAAGGGAAATTGAACCTGATGAAAATCAGACAACATGGACCTATTATTATTTTATATCCAATGTTGTCTATTTTCATGAGATTCAACACCTGGGACAGACTCCCAAGCTGTTATACCTGGGTGGTATCAAGGAAGGACAATAACCAAAGGCGAATGTGATCTTGACTGTACATCCAGTTTTTAATGAGATGCTTGTGTGTGAACTGTTGACAAAGTTGGTGAAATAAAAATATCTTCAATAGGGGGTTTACTCATAAAAGCTGTTGATGTGGTTATTGCCCTTGTGGAGTGAGCTTTAAATTAATTTCATTACATTCATGGATGTTTTTGTTTGGTGAATGCACAACAGGACCTTGGATATTTGTTTATTCTGGTTTACGTATATTAGCTGATGTTTGATACATGAATAAATGAAAACATAAAAAAAATGACTGGACATCTGATGCACATATGGTGGAAGTTTTCTGCTATGTCTGTCATGTTTTCAGCATTTATTTTGAAAGTGAGTTATCGAGGATATGATTCAAAGTTCTGCACACATTTTATTTCAAACGTCCAGCATTATATTCGAGTTTCAAACCAGAAATTCAACTGTTTTTCGACATTTTGATAGTAAACCTGCTGAAGTATGGTGATGCCAGTGTCTGCCATCATAGCAGTGCTATCAGCTGCATTGGAAAGCAGTAGTATAACTACTTTGGAAGCAGACTGGTGGGTAGAACACTGGAAGCCCACTGTCTTCTGAACATCTGCCGACAGATTACCTGAGAGAGACTCAGAAAGCTCTTTGGTCAAGCCTCTCTGGACGCTAATAACATGGGCCAGATAATTCAGTGCTCTGAGTACAAAAGTCTTTGAGGCGTATGCCCTTTTCTCAAATCTTTCTATAGCACTAGATTCCCTGTTAGGGGATGGACTGAAGAACTTTCTTCAGACAATTGCTTTTTAGTGACTGCTGCCACCACCATAGCATCCACTGGTGATTCTTTGCTAAAATGCTTTTATTTTTTGGGGCTACCAATATCCTGCTGAGTTTTTTGGGAATTGGTTCCACCATGTCAGGGTCCTTCCATGCCCATTAAGCCATGAGGTCAATAAGGGGATCAATGGGTGGTGCTACCCAGGACAATATTGATCCAGACCCAAAGGCTTCCAAGAACACAGACTCATTAGGTGAAGGGTTCTCAGTGGACTACCCCCTCTCATTTTCATCACTTCAAGAATCTCACCAAAGGTGATGTCTTCTGAGGGAGATCTAGGGGAACCTTCACCTTCATCCAAATCCATGTTTTCAGTGAAAGACTCTTCAGATGAGTCTAGGTACTTCTGCTTGCATGTCTGTTTCTTATGAATTAGTTCTGGTTGGAGACAGGAAGGTTCTGAATCATACTGGGAGCTGATATAGCAAGCAGTCTTAGAAACTTCTGGTAGTGACTGCCCATGTCTAACAGATCATCATCATCTTTCGGCTTTTCCCATTAGGGGTCACCACAGCAGATCATCTCTTTCCATTTCTTCCTATCCTCTGCATCTTGCTCTGTCACACCAACCGCCTGCATGTCCTCTCTCACTACGTCCATAAACCTTATCTTAGGCCTTCCTCTTTTCCTCTTACCTGGCAGCTCTATCCTTAGCATCTTTTTCCCAATATACCCATCATCCCTCCTCATCACATGTCCAAACCAACGCAATCTCATCTCTCTTGCTTTGTCTCCAAACTGTCCAACATGAGCTGACCCTCTAATATACTGATTCCTAATCCTATCCATCCTAGTCGCACCGAGTGCAAATCTTAACATCTTTAACTCTGCCACATCCAGCTCTGACTCCTGCCTTTTTGTCAATGCCACTGTCTCCAACCCATATAACATAGCTGGTCTCACTACCCTCTTGTAGACCTTCCCTTTCACTCTTACTGGTACCCGTCTGTCACAAATCACTCCTGACACTCTTCTCCGCCCATTCCACCCTGCCTGTACTCTCTCCTTCACCTCTCTTCCACATTGACCATTACTCTGAACTGTTGATCCCAAGTACTTAAACTCGTCCACCTTAACCAACTCTACTCCCTGCATCCTCACCATTCCTCTACCCTCCCTCTCATTTACATACATATATTCTGTCTTAGCCCTGCTGACCTTCATTCCTCTGCTCTCTAGAGCATATCTCCACCTCTCCAGAGTCTCCTCAACTTGATTCCTACTCTCACTACAGATCAAATTGTCATCTGCAAACCTCATAGTCCACGGGGTCCCCTGCCTGATCTCATCTGTCAACCTGTCCATCACCACTGCAAATAAGAAAGGACTCAGAGCTGATCCTTGATGTAATCCCTCCTCCACCTTAAACGGATCTGTCACTCCCACTGCAGTCCTCACCACTGTCACACTACCCTCGTACATATCCTATACCACTCTTACATACTTCTCTGGCATTCCCGACTTCCTCATACAATACCACAACTCTTCTCTAGGCACCCTGTCATATGCTTTCTCCAAGTCTACAAAGACACAATGCAACTCCTTCTGACCTTCTCTGTACTTCTCCATCAACACTCTTAGAGCAAAAATCTCATCTGTAGTGCTCTTTCCTGGCATGAAACCATACTGCTGATCACTAATCATCACCTCCCTTCTTAACCTAGCTTCTACTACTCTTTCTCATAACTTCAAGCTGTGACTGATCAATTTTATCCCTCTGTAGTTACTGCAGCTCTGCACATCACCCTTATTCTTAAAGATAGGTACCAAAACACTTTTTCTCCACTCCTCAGGCATCCTCCGACTTTCCAAAATTTCATTAAACAATCTAGTTAAAAATTCCACTGCCATTTCTCCTAAGCACCTCCATGCTTCCACTGGTATGTCATCTGGGCCAACAGACTTTCCATTCTTCATCCTCTTCATAGCTGTCCTTACTTCCTCCTTGCTAATCTGTTTCACTTCCTGATTCACTATCCACACATCATCCAACCTTCTCTCTCTCTCATTCTCTTCATTCATCAGCCTCTTAAAATACTCTTTCCAGCTACTCAACACACTCTCCACTCTTGTGAGTACCTTTCCCTCACTATCCTTTATCACCCTTACTTGCTGCACATCTTTCCCAGCTCTGTCCCTCTGTCTAGCCAATCGTTACACGTCCTTTTCTCCCTCTTTAGTGTCCAATCTCTCATACAACTTTCCATATGCCTTATCCTTAGCTTTCACCACCTCTCTCTTTGCCATACGCCTTATCACCTTATACTCATGTCTACTTTCTTCATCTCTTTGACAATCCCACTTCTTCTTCGCCAGCCTCTTCCTCTGTATACTCTCTTGTACTTCCTCATTCCACCACCAGATCTCCTTGTCCTCCTTCCTCTGTTCAGATGTCACACCA
Organism: Protopterus annectens; assembly: GCF_019279795.1. Lineage (NCBI taxonomy): Eukaryota > Metazoa > Chordata > Ceratodontiformes > Protopteridae > Protopterus > Protopterus annectens. The sequence goes on along the minus strand of NC_056729.1, from coordinate 285,653,718 downwards.
AGCACCTTTCTAGCAGTCTACCTTACTAGTTCTGCTGTAGTTACCCAGCTATTCAGTAACTCTCCACTTCCTCCCAGTGCCTGTCTTAACTCTTCCCTAAACTCCACTTCACAATCACCCTTTTTTAACTTCCACCATTTAATCCTTGGCACTGCTTTCACACTCCTCCTCCTCTTCTTGATCACCAACGTCATCCTACAGACCACCATTCTATGCTGGTTAACTGCACTTTCCCCTGCCACCACTTTACAGTCTCCAGTCTCCTTCAGACTGGCCCTCCTACATAGGATATAATCCACCTGTGTGCATCTTCCTCCACTCTTGTACATCACCCTATGCTCCTCCCTCTTCTTAAAATACATATTCACCACAGCCATGTCCATCCTTTTTGCAAAATCCACAATCATCTGATTTTCTGCATTTCTCTCCTTAACGCCATACCTACCCATCACTTCCTCATCCCCTCTGTTCACTTCACCAACATGCCCATCGAAGTCCGCTCCAATCACTAGTCTCCCACCCTTGGGTGCACTCACCACAACTTCGTCCAACTCACTCCAAAATTTCTTTCTCATCCATCGCACACCCAACTTGTGAAGCATATGTACTAACAACATTCATCATTACACCATCAATTTCAAGCTTCATAAACATCACTCTATCAGACACTCTCTTCACGTCTAAAATACTCTAGGCATACTGTTCCTTTAGGATAACCCCAACCCAATTTCTCCGGCCATCCACACCATGATAGAACAATTTGAACCCATTTCCTAAACACCTGGCTATACTTCCCTTCCATCTGGTCTCTTGCACACACAATATATCAACCTTCCTTCTCTCCATCATATCAGCTAGCTCTCTCCCTATACCAGTCATACTGCCAACATTCAAAGTTCCTATCCTCAGTACTACACTCCTAACCTTCCTCCTCTCTTCCTGCCTTTGGGCATGCCTTTGCCCTCCTCTTCTCCTTCAGCCAACAGTAGCCCAGTTTCCATGTCTGACAGAACGATAGGAAGAAGAAGCAGAATCCCATTGGGGTTTGGATGGAACTGATGTGGATGTAAGGCCCTTGTCCTTTTACATCACCAACACCCTCTCGAAAACTCAAGCCACAATAGGCTCTGGAGGCCTCTTCCTATCTAAAGTTGAAAGAGATACTTTGGTGCTGATGGGCCTCAACCCCTAAGCTGATCTTGGATCCAGGCTATTGAGTGCAGAGGCCCTGGGGGGGGGGTTACTCCAAGAATTTTGTCAACCCATCCCCTCAAACCCAGAAACGAGGCTTCAACTCTTGATTCTTTTCTGGGTTTGAATGTATCGTAATCAAAAGAGAAAGTGATGCTGTCAGAGTTGAAGTAGCTTGGACTGTCAGCTCTGACAAAGGTATCCCAGAGCAGGTCAGATCCAGGGTAGTCAGGTCAAAGGATGGACTGGGACTAGAAAAATGAGAGGAGGAGGAGTTAGACCAATATTCATTACTTATCCAGAGAATAGCACCAGGAGAACCCCAAGTTGGATTTGCATTCTGAGCAACTTTGGCATCATCCTGTAGATGTCTTATTCAGTTAGGCTTCTGGATGACCAAGCAGAAGAAGGCAAAGAGGCCACCAAAGGTGGTCTCGAATATCTCCACCATTGAAGTATACAGGAATGCAACCTCGGACTCACCAGATCCAGACAGAAATAGCACTGAGGAAAAGAGGGATGGATCCAGGAAACTATTGTCTATGTCCTTCTACGAGTTTATGGATCTGGCCCAATTGACAGTCAGATCTGGAGAATGTTTCCTGGACCTTTCTGTTTTGTCTGTCTTTTCTGACATAGGGCTGGATTCACGAAGGCTTACACGGAGTTTAAGAGTAGTGTAAGCCTCTGTGTAAGCCTCCCGATCCAGGAACAGCCCAAACCTCTGTGTAAGAGACAGCTAAAACGTCTCTTACACGGACTGGGCGTGGAAATGCTCAATACCTCATTTGCAGCTCAAATATATGCAAATTAGGTATTTGAGCGATCCAGGAAGCCCAAACCAGTCCGTGTAATGGACGTTTTATAGGTTCATAGGTTCGTACTAGGCTATCTGCCCAAGGGCATTTATAAGCCTAGCCCATAGTTATTTGGCTTTCGCCACCCCTTTAGTTTGAATAAAACTATGCCTATTATTTTGCTGTGCCTCTGTCAAGCAGTGACACTGAAGTAATCCCTGGGGTATATCTGCGATCTCCCATCCATTGGTCAAGATTCCTCTTGAACAAGGCCAGCGAGGTGCTCTGCCTCACATGTACCGGGATTTTGTTCCACAGCATAGGGAGTCTCTGGGTGATGAATCTGTCCCTCCAGCACGTTCTATTAATAACCATGTCAAGGTTTAAGTCTCCCGCCCTTGTGGTTCTGAGGGATCTAGATTTTTTGAGGTGAAGCATATTCATCAAATCAGGGTTTGACATGGCCTTATATGTCAGGCACAGGTCTCCTCTGAGCAAGCGGTATGAGACTGAATAGAGTTGCTGCAGAAATGTACTCAGCTGACAACTGAGTACATTTCTGCAAAATTGCCAACGGAGCTATGTCAGCTCCAAATAAAGGGTGCATATGTGTCATCTAGCATGCCAATGGCCAAATATGTAGCCACTGGCATTAAAAAGTGATGCAAAATTATTTAAAATAACTTTTCTTTTTTTCGTGGGATTTTGATGTTTAACTGCAGCCCACACCCGTGCAAACGGGGTGCGCTGCTCAAAAGTAAAAAATAAAGCTTATAAGCTCACAATTGTGGGTTTTATGTATGACATGGAATGACAATGCAGGAACTAGCAGACCAAAAACAATATGGCCACCGTGTAGTGGTTGCCAAGGGGGGGAAGCTCAGTGTAAGAGATGTAACTAAACATTACTAGGCAATCCTATGTAAATGTGGGTTTCAATACTGAATCACACTGCCACATAGGTAATGAGCACTTTCCGAGTAGTGTAAGAGTTACAGAAGGGGGAGGAATAGAGTAAGAGGTAGGTGACATCACGGGGGGGAATGACAGAAATAAATGTATCACATTGGAGGGCAGTGCAACGTGACAGATGACAGACAGCCATCAGGGAGAGAGGTGTGTCCCAACAGAACACCAGGAAAGTCAAGAAATAGAGGGTGCACACTATCCCTACACTCAAACTTTCTTGATATACGTGCATGCGTGCGTGTGCGCGCGTGTAAGGCAGGTTCAACATGTGGGAGCGTGTTGCAAACCATTTACAACGGTTTGCGCGGGCGTGCACGTGTGTAAGGCAATGTGCGCACGTTTTACCATGAATCAGCCAAGTTCAAACCGTGTAAGGATGTGTGCGCGCGTTTAAGTTACTGTGAGCGTGCTTATGCTGGTGTGCACATTGCTCCCCCTGAGGAAACAGAGAGGAAAAAGGAAACAACCAGATTACAAGGAAGCTGCCAGAGGGTACTGCTGGAGTTAATTGATGATAACAATTAGAAGCAGGCAATTACACAGGGAGACTAGAAGCCCAACCCAGCACTTAAAACACTGCAAACAGCAGTGCAGGGTGTTTCTCTCAAGAGATACTGCAAGAAAGGAGTAAGCTATCAGAATTGAAAACTGAAAAAGCTGAACTCAGAGCAGAAATGCTAGGGGCTGCCATAGCTGTTATAATCAGGCATAGGCGAATTGCTGAGGGTGGTGACAATGCAGATGCTGACAGACAACCCAGAGTGAGGAGAAGGAGAAGAGTATACAGGCCCAGGGTCACCTACCATGGGTTACATGAGCTGGAGATAGTAGAGCGCTACAGAATGGACAGAGACCTTCTGCAGCAAATTGTTGAGCTGTGCATGTCACGTCTCACACACAGAACTAACAGAGGGGAACCCATCCCAGTGGAAACCAAGGTATGTGTTGGCCTAAGAATACTAGCAACAGGTACCTTCCAGAGACCAACTGGTGATATGATGGGGATATCACAGGCATCAGCCTCCAGGGTACTGCACCAGTTCCTGGATGCCATGTCAGCACATGTCAGTGATCATGTATATTTCCCGAATGCCCGTGAGGTATTGGCCAGCAATATGCGTCTCTTCCAGCAAATAGCGGGATACCCTGAGGTACTGGGTGCAATAGACTGCACACACATACGCATCAAAGCACCAGCCGGTGAGCGGGGTAGAGCCTATATTAACAGCAAGGGATTCCCCTCCATCAACTGCCAGGTCGTGTGTGATGCCCAGGGCATAATAATGAACTTGTGTGCTGGCTGCCCTGGGAGCTACCACGATTCCCACATCTGGCATCTGACGCAGCTGTACCAATCATTTGCCAGTGGGGACTTCCCACACAGACACCTAGTGGGGGATGCAGGTTATGCACTTGAGCCGTGGCTGATGACACCCATCAGAAATGCATACACACCTGAACAGGAACACCATAATGAGGCACACGCACAAACACGTAATGTCATAGAGCGTGTGTTTGGGCTGCTCAAGTCACGGTTCCGGTGTCTGGACACATCTGGTGGAGCCTTGCAGTACACACCAACTACATGTACCCAAATGATCATGATATGTGCTATGGTACATAATATGATCCTGCGGAAACAGCTGCAGCAGGACCAGCATAGGGTTGGGCCAAACATACCCCCACCATTGCCAAGGCCACCACAGGCAGTGGCTGACTTGGAGGAGGAACAACCTGACCTTGCCCCAGTAGGCAGAAGGAGGCGTGCCCAGTATGCCCTGGCCTTGGCAAAGAGACAACGTATAGCACATACACTGGCTCAGTAGGAACACTGGGACTGATACCCCCTCCGACTCACTCATATAGTAACAGGGACGCCTAACATGACACAACCTGCTTCCAAACATGTACAGGGAGTGTAATATGTGCATCCGACAGAGGCAGTCCTGCAGCACCACCTGAGGCATGAATGCCATGTGTTAAGTAATGTAACACCATGTACCATATGCACACCTGAGGACCCTGACTAACATCCACCCTCACCAATCATGAACCACAAAAACACAAACCCACCTTCATAGGTACCACAAGGGATAGGAACCTAGATGTAATGCTACCCAATGCCAGAAGTATAAACAGCAAGATGCATGCAGTGTAAATGCACACAGTATAGAGAATGTAGATATCAGTGCTGTAATAGAAAACTGGGTCAAAGCCCACATCAGCACCCTAACACTACCAGGTCACACCTCATACAGTGATGTACAGCTGCAAAACATGGAACAAGCTACAAAACGAGGGTGACTAGCAATAAATGTCATGGATAGCCACACCCCCATGTTGGTACCACAACAAGAAGCAGCATGGATTAGCCATGGTCAAATACCAATGGCTAAAACTGTCTACTACTATATAGCTTGCTGCAGACCACTGTCCTAATAGCAGGAACTGCACCAGGCCTATGTTGGAATACATGAAGATATCAAGCCCCCCAAACCACATTATATTGCTTGACTGAAAATACCTACACATACACCATAGTTTCATAGTTTCATAGTTTACTAGGCTATCTGCCCTAGTGCATTTATAAGCCTAGCCATAGTGATGTGGCTATTGCCACCCCTTATAGTGGTAATAAGTGTACAGAATAGATTCTGAATATTGTGCCTCTGACTTAGTAGTGACACATTATGACCCCCTTACTTAATCGAATAAGTTGACTGTCCCTCTGTCTAGTAGTGACACAGGGAGGACCCCTGGGGTAAACCTACGATCTCACATCCACTTGTCCAGATTTCTCTTGAAGAGAGTCAGTGAGGGACTCTGTCTAACATGAACTGGGATTCTGTGCTAGAGTGTGAGAAGCCTCTGAGTTATGACTCTGTCCCTCCAGCATGTCCTATACATGTATGTGCTGAGGTTCAAATCTTTAGCTCTCATGGTTCTGGTGGATTTGGATTGCTTGCAGTGGAGCATGTCCACCAAATCCTGATTGGACATGGTCTTGTATGTCAGGCATAGGTCACCTGTAAGTAGGCGGTATGCTACTGAATAAAGCTGGATTTTCTTTAGTCTGGAAGCATATGACGTGTTGTAGACCCTTGATCCTCTTGGTAAGGTACTTTTGGGGTCTCTCCAGCTGTTGCAAGTGCTGGGTGAGGTACATACCAAATGGGGCTTTGTATTCAATCATGGGCCTGATAAGGGAGAAGTATAGGGGTACAATGACCTCCTTTGATCTGGATGGAAAACCCTTCATGATAAGGTGGGCAAGATAGAAAGTCTTTCTAACCACTTTGGCAACATGGGTGTCAAATGAGAGGTCATTATCTACATGGGTCCCCAGGTGTCTGATTTGTTTTCTGTGCTCAGTGGGTTGCTGTCTATGTGTTAATTTGTGGGTACTTTGTTCCTCCCAAAGGGGATGACTACACATCAGTTGCATTCAGTTTCAGGCCATGATTCTGGCACCAGCTATCTGTTTTTGTGAGGGCATTCTGTAGGATGTGTGTGCCGGCTGATGTATTCACTATGGTGCCTAGGTTGCAGTCATCTGCAAACTTTGTCAGCCACAACCCTCCTATGTTTGCTTTCACATCTGAAAAGTAAATGCCAAATAAGAGGGGTCCCAGGACAGATCCTTGTGGGACACCACTTGTGACTGGCTTTGAATCTGACAAGGCACCTGCAATGTCGACTTTATGGGTTCTGTTTCTTAGCCATTTTGCAACCTATCCTGTGACATATGGTTTTATATTTCAGCTGTTGAGCTTGTCTATGATGCCTGAGTGGGGTATTGTGTCAAAGGCCTTAGCCAAGTGCAGGTAGGCTGTGTGGACCGCTTAGCCCTCATCAATGGCCCTACTGACAGTTTCAAAATAGTCAACTAGGTGCAAAAGGCAGGATCTGCCCTGTACAAAGCTGAACTGGGTGGGATCAAGGGTCTGTAGGTCACCAATGTCTCTGTTTAAGAGCTCCATAATGACTCTTTCCATAGCTTTGCAGACAAGGCTGGTTAAGCTTGTGTGGTGGTAGTTCCCAGGGTCTGTGGAGGCATCTCCTTTGTGGAGTGGGACCACTGTTGCTGTACGCCAGTGTTCAGGAACATATCCTGTAGCAAGGCTAAGGTTAAATAGCATTTGTATATACGGGTTTAGCTCCTTCTGGAGTTCACACAACTGGGGATACCATCAGGTCCCATCGATGCTGTGTTTTTGTCTTTGCTGAGTGCGGCTCTCACATGGACATCTGAGATGACAGTGAGGTTACATTCAGATGTGATAACTATCTTCTTTTGGGGGTGAGGGAGGGGGAAAATTGCACTGAACCTGTCTGCCAGAATGTTGCCAATATCTGTCAGGTCACTGAAATTTATGTTGTTGTGTACCAACTCTGAGCATATCTGAGGGTTCCCACCCAGGTTTCTGACATAACTGAAGAAGGCATTGTGGTTACCTTTATTGTCTTTGGTGATTTTTGTCTCAAAGTTGACCTTGGATGTCTTTATGAGAGAATGTAGCTTTTTACTAGTGCTGATCACAGCTGCCTTCCCTTTAGGAGATTTAGCTCTGTCTTGCATTAGTATCCTTCATTTGTTATACAGTTTGTTTATGGCTGGGGTCCACCAGACAGGCCACTTTCCTTGGTGGAGAGGGTCTTGGTTTTATTTGTGATTGCATGGTCCATGCTTTCTTGGAGATGTCCGTAGAAAGCGTCTGTGAAGGAGTCACCATTGTGTGTTGTGGTTTCCACTGGCCCAGTGGGCTTAAAGGATACCATCTCAGTCTGAAGAAGTGTGAAGTCAGCTTTTGAGATGTTTGTCACTATACTCTTTGTATTATACTAGCACCGACACATTTGTAGACAATTTCCCAGAATCCATCAAACAAAATGGACATGCAAAATGTAACACTTCCACAAGAGGGGTAAGCATACTGGATGTGATAATCAGAAATATGTGTACTGGATGTCAAGATGAGAAGTGTATCCCTCACTGGTAAGACCAGACCATAGAGTAATCACACTGTAGTTACACATCCCGACCCCAGTCCCTGGCCAGAATACCACAGTGAAACACATGTATAAAGCATAGCTTGCACCCCTACAAACCAATGTGGAATCCATGAAAGGCCCTGTGCAAGTCCAGAATATGGGACACACTGCAGAACATGTTATACAGGCATACCATGAACACAGCCAAGAGTGCTTGGAGTCTGCAATCACAAATAACAACAAGACACAATGCCATACACCCAGGCATCTGGCATGCTGGACTCCAGCAATTACTAAACCATTGAAGAGAATGAGGAAGCTACCACATGATAGATCAAACATAAAAGTGAAGTAATCAGTGATCACTAGTATGGCAATAAAATGTGTCCACACATACAATCCACTAAGGCCAGGCAAAACAAGTAGAATCTGTGAATCCAGAGGCAATGTGACACCTGTCCCAAGTACACACACAATAACAACTCACCCCAATAAATACAAATATATGTGATAGACGTAACCAGGTAGCCAAACCGGAGCCTGAGCACCCCCAAATCAGTACTGTCAAAACTAGTCAGGAGGACAAGGTAACCACATACACCACAAACCCAGTCCCACATAGACCTACAACGACTGTAAACCAAACACATAAACAGAGGCCCTAATTACAAACACACAACACCAACACAAGCCTCCAAAGCAGACACCCAATAAAACAACCTCCAGACATAGCACATGTAACACATAGTACACAAAGCTGGTGTGCCAAACAGTCACAGGACAGAAGGAGAAACAACATGCCTGATACAGTTGTAATAGGTGACTCCATAGTGAGACATGCTGCTGTTCCAGGGATGGCTTGCACCTGTTACCCATGGGCATCTGGATATTGCCTAAGGCTTTTGCAACCTACAGAGATCCTTTTGTAGGCAAGGCCATAAAGACTAACCCACCACCATAGAAAACAAAACTGGAAAGAAACAGAAGGGTAATGCTGATCAATGCCAGACGTGTAAACCTCAATATGCATGCTCCTGAGGCCCTCCCCAGTATGGAGAACATCGATGTCTGTCCAGTGATAGAAACCTGCTGCAAGCCTCGTGACAGCACACCAGCACTACCAGGTAATACCACATATCATGTGTTATGGCCACAAAACCTGGAACAAAACATAAAAGGAGGGTGAGTATCCATATTCAGCACAGACACCTATATGTCCAGTTAACTGACAATGCTTACGTCATTGCAGTCCACCCATGTGCAACTAACCATAGGCAAGACTGCTGTACAGTCTGTAGCATGCTACAGACCACACTCTCACACACAGGAACCCCACCTCGCTGACCTGAAGACAGTGGACAGTATGAATGTACCACCAAATACAAAACAAGGTACACACAAATTACCACATAGGTAGTAAACCATTATGTATGGAAGGAGTAATCAGGGACCTAGTGACACAAGTGGACAGTAACCTGTTATGTGACAGTCACATTGCCAATTTGGCTAGGAAGACTGTCTATATTGGACACTGTATCATGAAAGGATTCACATCTACGTCAACAAAGGTCATTGTGCCCCTATACTGTTCCCTTATCAGACCCATAATGTAGTACAATGCCTCATTTGGGATGTACATTACCTGGCACCTGCAGCAGTTAGAAAGACCTCAAAGGTACCTCACCAAGAGTTAGAAAGGGTCTCAAATATATGTCATATGCTGCCTGGCTGTAGACACCACAGCTGAATGCAGTCACATACTGCCTACACAGAGGCATTGTATGTCTGTTGTACAAGTCCATGTCCAACACAGAAGTAATGGACATGCTCCACCCCAGAAAACTCAAAGCCATCAGAGCTGTGTGAGTCAGAGATGTCAACCTCAACACATAATCAAATAGGATGTGCTGGAGGGACAGATACCTAACCCTGAGGCTCTCCACACCCTGGAACAGAATACCACTACATGTTAGGCAGAGCCCCTCACTGACACTCTTCAACAGGACGTTGGCAAAATGGATGGATGATTGTAGATTGTAGATGTACACTGGGGATCTTTACTGTGTCATGTCCAGACAGAGGCACAGCTAAGTAAATCATAAATGGCCATAATATTCAGATAGCAATGGGTGGCAAAAGCCACACACACTGTGGCTAGGCTTACAAATGCCCTAGAGTGGATAGCCTAGTATGAACCTATGAACCTATTATGATACAAATTGTGCAGGACACTAAGGATAATCCCAAGGCTGCTGCAACTGATGGTAGGAAGCGTGTTGTGAATTCCCAGATATGCTCTGGATCACACAAATATTACAAACAACATACCAAACACACACACGTATTGGCAACATACATCCTGACAGGTGCAGTGCAACCCCCCCCACCATAATGCAAAATATCTTTCCCAGCAGACTGCTGCCTCCCTGACATTATGTCAGCCTTACCACAGGATATGTACCCAAAGAGCAGTGTACAACAACAGTGGTCGTTCTCAAGAAAGGTGTCACCTGAATGGATACTAAAACAACCACCACAGAATCCTGAGAAGCTTGGTCTGCACAGCTATGGAAAGGATCAGCATGTACCGCAGACATAAAGATATTGGGGATCTATTGACACCCGACCCTACCCAGTGTGGGTTTATTAAGTGCAGACCCTGCCCCTAAACATGTGTGACTCAGTTGAAACAGTAATTGAGGTCACTGATGAGGGCAATGTGGTCCACATAGCGTAGCTGGACCTTGCAAAGCCTTCCATACAATACCCTACGTGTTCAATATAGATATGCTCACCAGCTTATATATACACCCATATGTCACTAGAGGGGTTGCAAACCAGACCAATGACAGAACTGACATGGTCAGACATGCTGCAGCCATGTCAGACTACAAACCACATATAACAGGTATCCCACAAAGCTTGGTCCTGGGACCTTCCCGTCTGGTATATATGCCCCATAGGTACAGGCCAACATGTAAGGACTGTGCCTGAACATGTTTGCAGAGGACTACAAACTGCCCAACATATCTGACACTCCAGCTGACACAAGCATCCCACAAAAGGGCCACATAGAAACAGACAACTGGTGCCATAGCCATGTCAGCAAGTTAAATGGAGAAAACTGTATAGTCAACCTCTGTGGATATACAGTAAGTGACCACCAATTACCACATAGGTGTTAACCCATTACATACTTAACATGTAATGACAGACCTGGGTACACAAGGTGATAGATATCCTGCATTGGACAAACATGTGGCTGTAGTGTTAACAGAAACAATCCATATACCAACCTAATCATGAAGGTTATGACATCTAGATAAGGGAGGTCATTGTGGTTCTGCAGTTATCCTTCATCAGCATTACAATTGACTACAACAGCCCCTGTGGGGTGTACCTCAGCAGACACCTCCATCAACTGTAAAGTCCACAACAGTACCCCACCAGGAGTATCACAGAGCTTGAACAGATGTAATGTGTTGCCTGATTAAACAAGAGTGCAACTCCACACACTGCCATGCTGGCCACCCAGACGCAAGCTGTGCCTGATGTAGAAAGCCATGTCCAAGCTGGAATCAAGGAACATGCTGCACCTTGTACAATCTGAATGGCAGTGAGCTATGCACATGAGGGACCTGAACCCCAGCACTGACATACATAGAACAAGCTGTACTGCATTATCCATAACACAGAAGCCACCCCACGCATGAGTAAACTACCAGTACAGGTTATCCATAGAGTCACTCGTTGATTCTCCTCAACAGGAATCTTAATGAGTGGATGGGAGATGGTAGGTCTACCCTGGGTATCACTGTTATGTCACGGTAGACAGAGGCACAGTATACTAAACATGACATATGTCATGGCAAACTACACTTACAATGTGTTGAAGGACAAACACACTCTCTGACTAGCATTAGAAATGGCCTAGGGCACATCGGTAGTGTTTGCCAATGTACACCTATGTTGTGGAATACACTACTGATGTTGGACGAGGCTGTTGTAAGTAGTTAATATCTGAACATAATGCAACATGGTCAGATGTGCACAACTGGACCCTAACCAGGCTGTTGTGCTCACTATGGAAATGTAAAGCAGTGATAGGACTAAAGCCCAGGATACTGTCCACCACAGTGAAAGTACTGAACCACTACACTATACAGTACTACCGTGTTAGGTCAGTATGAACGGATGTTGACAATTGTATGCAAAGTATCCCATGCAAACCCTGCAGGCACAGTATAATCCCTGTTGTGTTCACACAAAAGCATTTGTACAGTAACTACACAACATGACACAGAACACACAACCATAAACAGGAGATATTTGTTGAAGTTCACACTCATCCACAAATGTGATGGGCTGCAGAGTTCAACATATGGAAAGCTCACACTGGGCATGCTCACACACTTTGATAAATGAGACATCTTTTACACAACATGCCATGGGAAGGCTGAACTGGGCATGCTCACACACTTAGTCCAAATATCAGTTTAGCATTTTGCCACATATATCTGGTATATGTACGTGTTATTCCAGTAACCAACAACATTATAGCAATCTGAACAGTGCTCACACTTAAATGACTACAGAGACATACATGATATAGTGGATTTCCCCCATATGCAAACATCTTCCACAGATACACAAGTTGTTCATACAAACAGGAAATGTTATGGCAATAAAGACCTGCAAACACTGCTATCAGCACCAAATAATGTGCATCTGACAGTTAAACATATGGGTGTAGAGGCCAACACTAGGCTGTTTGCCCTAGGGAATGACAGCTTATCCAGAGTGTGTGTGTGTGGGTGATTGTGGTTGGTCTGTGTGCAAGTCTGTGTGAGGGAAATGTTCCTTTTAGCAACTGGGAAAACACACCACAGGATGCTCATTCCCCTTTCTAAACACTGATGATGTGAGCACCCTATAAGTATATCAGGAGAAAGGAAATCTCCCAGTAATCCGAATAGCGCTCTGCTAATGCGTCCGTCTCCAGTGTCATAACATAGTTAGGTAGGGGTTTGAATCCAGCAAGTGTGTGTGAAGGGGGGTTAGTGTGTGTGTAAGCTTGTATGAAAGTAACATCCCTTTTGGCAACTGTGAAAACACACCACAGGATGCCCATTCCCCTTTCTAAACACCGATGATGTCAGCACCCTATAAGTATATCAGGAGAAAAGAAATCTCCCAGTAATGCGAATAGCGCACTCTGCTAATGCATCTGTCTCTAGTGTCATAACATAGTTAGGTAGGGGTTTGAATCCAGCAAGTGTGTGTGAAGGGGGGTTAGTGTGTGTGTAAGTTTGTATGAAAGGAACATCCCTTTTGGCAACTGGGAAAACACACTACAGGATGCACATACCCCTTTCTAAACAATAGCACAATTATATATGGCTTTTGATTCCAGACATGTCACGTGTGTTTTGCTCACACAGAATGCCCATGTGTGCGGTTTGTTTCTCACAATAATGCATGACATCGATTAAACCAGTTATGGCAATGCACACATGATGTATGTGTGTGCCAAATACACAGATGTACCTGTGACCTTCAATAGTTACCATGTGTGATGCCTGCCACATGTGAATACATGGTATTTGCACTGGGTAACATTATGACTGTGGTCTTCTGTGCAGGTGCTGCATGTGGGATGTGTATATACAGTGTGAGATGTAGATGCTATCAACCTAGTAGTGAGGGATACACACCTGGTCTGGGGCATATAGTCTACATGTTGTTGATGAACAGGTGCTGCATGTTTTCACCTGTTGTGGGAGTGGTAAGAAGTTGTTCCATAGCAATGCAGTGACTGCATGCTAAGAACCTTTCAGCTAGGGTGTTGTAGCTACAGTAATTCATTAGCATTCAGTAATATGTCAGCATTCCTGGTGAGGGTATGATGCCAACCAAGGTCAGGGTTCTACCAGCCTGTGCCACTTGCTCAGTGAGCCCTTCCATGTTCCCTATCATGTATTCCAGTGAGGGACATCACACGTCAGCTGTAGTGGCATGGACAATGACTGAGTCATATGTGTCCATGCATCTGACTGACCTGTATGCTTGTGTTATGTGGTGGACCATAGTGCCCCATGAGCATATCACTGTGACCTTCACCTTGTCCAGCCTGGTGAGCATGACCTCACTGTACCGGACAATAAATTACCTAACACAACTGCAGCAGGAGTGTTGTATAGCTGTACAGATTGTGCTTGTTTGGCACACAGGATTTGTGTGCTATGTGTTATGCGTGCTGTGTTCAGGCCTAACGTATGCCTGTGTGCCAGCTGCAGAGGTGTCTGCCACTCAGGCAGGATGCCATTCTTAGGCTCCACGAATGGCCCGGTGTGTTCTGTGCTTGTATTGCTGTCAGTGTAGGTCTACATCAGACTGGTATTGCAGTCACTGTAGTATTTCATGCCACCTGACAGGTTATGCCAGTACTGGGTTCAGAGTGCTTAGTCCACAGTTTGGCTATGTGTTTCCATCTCATACATGTGTTGTACATCCATGGGTAGGGGATAGGGTTGACTGTGTACATGTGGCAGCTGTGACATTACTACATGACTCACATATTCCACAACTGTACCATAGAGGTGACTGACAACTGACCTTTGCACATGCTACCATAGTATTGAGATTGCATTGGTGATTAACAGCACATAGGGCCAATGGTGAACAAGATACATAGGTTCATAGGTTCATACTAGGCTATCTGCCCTAGGGCATTTATAAACCTAGCCAGAATGTGTGTGGCTTTCACCATGCATTGTAAATCTATCTTGCTATGCCCTTTTCCAAGGTTAGTATACTGTGCCTCTGTCTAACAGTGACACATAAGTGATACCCAGGGTAAACCTACAATGTCCCATCCAGTCATTAATATTCCTCTTGAAGACAGTCACTGAGTGACTCTGCCTAACCTGTATTGGGATACTATTCCAGAGTGAAGGGAGCCTCTGAGTTATGAATGTGTCCCTCCAGCATGTCCTATGTATATCACTCCTGAGGTTCAAGTCTGTCCAGTGTGTAGCTTGATGGGATTTGGATATTCTGAGGTGCAGCATGACCATTAAGTCAGGGTTTGACATGGCTTTATATGTCAGGCACAGATTGCCTATGAAGAGGCAGTATGCCACTGAGTAGAGCTGCTGTTTCTTTAACCAGTCAGTATGTGGCATATGTTTGAGCCCTTTGATCCTCTTGTTGAGGTACTTTTGTGGTCTTTCCAGTTACTGCAGGTGTCTGGTAAGGTGCATGCCAACAGGGGCATTGTAGTCAATCATGGGCATGATGAGGGATGAGTAAAGAGGTACAATGTTCCCCCCTGATCTACATGTGAATCCCTCCATGATGAGGTGGCCTATATAAACTGTTTTTCTAACCACTTTGGCCATGTGGTTGTCAAATGAGAGAATGGTATCAACTTGTGTGCCCCAAGGTCCATAATTCCTTCTTCTGTACTTAATGGATTAACACATATGTGGTACTTTGTGGTCACTTTGTTTTTGCTAAAGGGGATGACTATACACTTTTTGGCATTCAGCTTGAGGCCATGGCTGTGGCACAAGTCATCTGTTTCTAAGAGGCCCTTTTGGAGGATGCGTGTGTTGGCTGGAGAGTTGATTATGGCATCCAGTTTGCAGTCATCTGCGACTTGCTCAGCCACAGTCCTTCCATGTTGGCCTGTACCTCTGATAAATATATACTGAACAAGACAGATCCCAGGGCTGAGCCTTGTGGGACACCACTTGTAACTGGTTTTGAGGCTGACATGGCTCCAGCAATTCTAACCATGTGTGTTCTGCCCTTGAGCCACTGTGCAATATCTGTAGTGACATAGGGGTTAATATGTACACTGGTGAGCTTCCTAGAATGCACAAGTGGGGTATTGTATCAAGGGCTTATGCTAGGTCCAGGTAGGCTGTGTAGACCACCTTCCCTTGACAGTGGCCTTGGTGACTGTTTCAAAGAAATCAAACAGGTTTGAGAGGCAGGATCTGCCATTGACAAAGCCAAACTGTGTATGATGCAGTGTCTGTAGGTCCCCAATATCTATATTTATGAGGTTCATGATGATCCTTGCCATAGCTTTGCAGACCAAGCTATTCAGACTTATGGGGCGATAGTGTCCTGGATCCGTTAAGGCACCACCTAAATGTAGAGGGACCACTGTTGCTGTACGCCACTCTTTGGCCACATATCATGTAGTAAGGCTGGGATTGAACAGTAGTGTTATGTCTGGGTGTAGCTCTTCTTGGAGTTCATGTAGGACACAGCCTGGGACACTGTCTGGTCCCATTGATGCAGTGTTTATTGCTTTGGAGAGGGCAGCTCTTACCTGAGCATCTGAGATGTCAGGGGGCAGCACTCTGCTGGGAGAAATATTTGCCCTTTTGGTGTGGGGGGGAGAAGTTAGCAGTGAACCTGTCCACTAGGATGTTGGCAATGTCTGTGTGTTTGGTGTTTCTTTTGACATCTTGGACTACCTCTGAGCATATCTGGGAATTACCACCCAGGTTCCTAACATAACTAAAGAAAGCCTTGTGATTATCCTCAGTGTCTTGTGGAATCTTCTCTCAAAGATGGCCTTAGACAATCTTATGAGTGCCTGTAGTTTTCTTCTAATACTCATCACTGATGCCTTCACATTTTGGGAGTTTGTTGTATCATTTAGTAGCTTCATCCTTCTATTGTATAGTTTGTTTATGGCTGGTGTCCACCACACAGGACGTCTGCCTTTGGAGGATTGGGTCTTGCTTTTATTTGGGATTGCATGATCCATGCATTCCTGAAGGTGTCCATAGAATGCCTTTATACAGGTATCTGCAGTCTGGTCCATATTTTCAACAGGCCTGGGGGCTTTGAAGGTTTCCACATCATTTATGAGGAGTGTGAACATGCTTTACATGAGTTGTTGACTGTATTCTTCTGTGCAGGGGTGGCCTTGGGATGTGAATATCCAGTGAGATTAGTTTATGGTCTGATCTTACCAGTGAGGGATACACTTCTGGTCTGGAGCATAGAGTCCCCATGTTGGTGATGATCAGGTTCAGTATGTTTTCCCCTCTTGTGTGAGTGGTAACAAGTTGTTCCATAGCATTTTGGTATATAAATTCCAGTAATCTTTGGGCTAGGGTGTTGGAGCTACAGTCATGCTCCCAGTCTATGTTTGGGTAGTTTAACTCACCCAATATAATGGTGTATGGACAGACCTACATATTTCCAACTGTTTTCAGGAAGGCCAAGTGTGGTTCTTGTGTTTGTGAGGGTGGTCTGTAGCAGGCTATAACCTGGAAGGCAGTTTTACCCATTGTTACTTGCATATGGATAGTCTCTGATGTTTGGTGCTTTGCCACCAACCTGGAGGTGTGGGTATCTTGGATGAATATCAATACACCCTCCTTTTGTGGTTTTCTGCAAGTTTTGGGCCTGAAAAGCATGGTATGAGGTATAACTTGGTAGTGCTGGGGTGCTGTTGGTAGCCCTGAATCCGGTATCTGTTACTGCACAGATAGCGATGTTCTCCATGCTGAGGAATGTTTGAGTGTGTGCATCATCAGGTTTAGAGTCCTGCAGTGGCATATATGACTGCTCACGTGGACAGATGCCAGGTAAGTCATATGCAAAGTGTCACAGGCAACATACATGTGCACAGGAGAAACAGTGACATTCTGTCAAGTGAGACATGAACATACATATAGTAAGCTATGCAGATGTCACTAGGAGTCCACAGAAGCTGTGTAACTCTGCATGGCAGGTCGGATCAGTATTCCAGGGTAACTGCAAGGAAACATGCATGCAAACATAGCTACTGTAAGCAGGGCTGCATGTAGTCCATTGTACAACAAACAAGCTGTACCACTTTCAGTAGGTAACACTGCAAATGCTCACCAGCTGACATATGAATACCTATGTCACCAAAGGTGATACTTACCAGACCACGGACAGAAATGACATGGCCAGACATGCTGCATCCCACATGAACACATATCTCAAGCAACACAGACCTCACAAAGTCAGTGTTCTTAACAGGCACAGCCCATAAGGCCAAACACAATGTGTGACACACCTATAATAGGTGATGCCATAGTCAGACACACTGACGTCCCGCTCTCCAGACTGAGCAAGGTGAGGGTCACATTTAGCTACCTGTCGGGTGATAGAATGTGCCACATAACACAAGCACTCAGGTCACTCCACAGCAAGTACAAGTATGAGGCAGTCATTGTCCATGCTGGTGTGAACAACCTGAGACATACCTCCCTGGACCACATGGAAAGAGACACAGAGGAGCTCTTACATCACCCTCTCAAACTCAGGAATCCCACACAGCCTGCATGACGACACAGGAGAGTATAGATTTCTCTGCAAACACCATCATACTGGGTGACTTCAACTACCCAAACATAGACTGTGAACATTACTCAAGCCACAATACCCAAGCTCTAGGGTTCCCATAGTTCAGAAACTCTTTAGCTATGGAACAAGTAGTCAACATTCCTATAAGAGGGGAAAATATACTAGACCTGATCATCACAAACATGAGTACAAAATGCTCACCACTTGAAGTATATCCCTCATTGTTGCAATCGAACCATATACTAATCACACTGGAGTACTGGATCCCCCTCATATGCAAACCTCAAACACATCTATGTGTGTGTGGGAAATGCCCCTATTAGCAACTGTGACAGTACACTACAGGATGCAGATTCCCCTTTTGAAACACTGATGATGTCAGCACTCTATAACTATATTACCTGAATTAAAGCTCCCCAGTAATTCATATAGCACGCTCTGCTAATGCGTCTGTCTCTAGTGTCATAACATAGTTAGATAGGGGTTTGAATCCTGCAAAGGGAATGTATGTGAGTTAGTGTGAGTGGGATTTGTGTGTGTGCATAATGCTGTGAGGAAAAAGTGCCTTTTGCCAACTGGGAGAACACACTACAGGGTGCACATCCCTCTTCCTAAACACAGATGATGTCAGCACCCTCTAAGTACAGCATTAGAAAGAATTTCTCCCACTAATGCAAATAGCGCACTCTGCTAATGTGTCTGTCTCTAGTGTCATGGGGCTACGCACTGCAGGGTGCACATTTCCCTTAACAAACAGTGATGTTGACAGCACCCTATACAAACAACATGACAACAGACAACTGCCAGTACTCAGTATAGTGCTACATGCTACTGTAACATGCACATGTACCAGAACATACCTAGATAGTGTTTTGAAACCTGAATGTGGCAAGTGTGTGGATGTGGGATGTTTCTGTGTGTGCATTTCCATATGGAAAACATGTTGGATGTGGCAATCAGGGAACCACAGTACCTGATGCACATTACACTTTTAAACTAATGAGGTTGCCTGCACCCTGTGAGTACAGGTAGAGAGGAGGAAATCGGTAGTAATCCAAATAGTGCACTTTTCAAATGTGTACCTGTCATGTGTTGACAGCTACTCATGTAGGGTAATAAATAATGGAAATGGCAGGTGAGCGTGTGCATGTGTGGGGTAGCAGGGTGTGTGTAAATGCATGTGTGACAGAACAGATACATATAGCTGAATCTACAATACAGCACATGATGCACATTCCCATAGTCAATGGTAGCATGTGATGGTGTGCAGCTGGTACACTTTGGTAAGTAGTATGGGTGCAGATAACAATTCAGGACATTCATACAGTTACTGCAGCAGGAATGCTGGGATATACACACAATCATAGTGGAACAGTGAACAGTTACCAACATGTTACTACTTATACACATCTATGTAGTCACCCTGTGCATCAGCAACGTGTTTACCTTTTCCTGCACTGATGTTGTAGTATGCAGGAGGTGGCACAGTGTCATCATATGCACAGGGTGTGGGTTAGGTATGCCCAAGCCAGCCACTGCTACCACCAATTGACATGTGTGTGTATGTGTGTTTGTGAGGGGCAGCAGTACAGGGTGGACCAGTGTTGGTGCAGTGTGTGTGTGTATGTGTTTGCCCTAGGTGTTAAATTTCTGCATGTGTGTAAGCACGCACACAGTCCCACATAATGGCTGCCATGTACAGGGTTTTGTGGCCAGCCACAGACTGCACCTGTCAGGTCATCCAGATCAGTGTCTGTGGGCACGGACACGGTACCTGTGCCTGGCAGGGGTGCTATGGACCATATCTAGTACTAACCCAGACTAGGTACTGTCATCGGAAGTGGGTGTGTGTTGACTGGACACAGTTCCCTGTTGGGACTGTCCAGAGCCACGTGCACGTGGTCTCCTGGGGCGTCCTGATGACAGCACTAACCCAGCATTGCTGGGGCTGCTGCTGGCACTTGAGGTGCATGAGTGGGCCTGTTGTCATCGGTGGTGACTGCCAGCTGGTGCTGTTGCCGGCATACGGCCAAGTTGACGCCGCAAACGCACACCATCGCTTTGGCCCATTGACATCTGGTTGTGGAGCAGCTGTTGTATGTCCCCACAACGTCTGTCAACGACATCTGTGAAATTACGAATAGCATTCGCAATGTCACACATGCCATCTGTCATGGCTGTGCAACATGCTGTCAGCTCCCTCAGACCCTGTCTGGTGTACCTTTCCATACGCACCTGTGCCTGCATAACAGTCCAAAACATAGTGGAGGTTGACATACCTCCTTGGGCACGTCGGCCAGAGGCAGTACGGCCACGGATGCCCCCACGAGAACCCATGGGCGACTGTCTGCATAACCAGACACCTACAGCAACTGGAAAAACCCCAACAGTACCTCATCAAGAGGATCAAAGGGCTCAAACAGATGCCATATGCTGCCCGGTTAAAGAAAATCCAGCTGGACTCAGTGGCATACTGCCTGTTCAGAGGCAATCTGTGCCTGACGTATACAGCCATGTCCAACCCAGAAGTAATGGACATGCTGCACCTCAGGAAATCAAAATCCCATACGGCCACACGCTCAAGAGACCTGAACCTTAGCACTGAAATAAATAGGACATGCTGGAGGGACAGATTCATAACCCAGAGGCTCCCTTCACTCTGTAATGAACTCACAGTACAGGTTAGGCAGAGTCCCTCATTGACTCTCTTCCATAGGAATCTGGATGAGTGGATGGGAGATCATAGTTGTACACCGGGTATCACTTCTATGTCACTGTTAGACAGAGGCACAGTATACTAACCTCGGAAAAGGGCATAGCAAAATAAATTTTAATTGGGTGGCAAAAGACAAACACATTCTGGCTAGGCTTATCAATGCCCTAGGGCAAATAGCCTAGTATGAACCTATGAACCTATGTGTACTGCTATACTACTTCTGCCATATGTTGCATGTGTGTGTGTTGTGGGGGATGTGCAGGTAATGGCCAGATATTTCTGCACAGGCAACACTTCTGGAACACTCTGGGTGTTCATCCCAACATACTGTATGTGTGTTGCCATCCAACACTGTGATGTGGACACACATTACTCAGCCTGGATATACATATCCCAACAACACCACAAGCACAGTACACTACCTTGCTATGTATGTATGTAATTACACAGTTATTCACTAGTTAGGACTGTGATGCTATCCATGCAGCCCACTGGGCCAGTGGAAGCCACAACACACACTGCTGGCCCCTTTGCAAAAGCTTACCACAGACATCCCACATAGTGCATGTAATGTGCACACACATATCTAACCCAGACCATATGCACACCACTTATTTATCCTGTCCAGTGGACTACAGATACAGGCACATTGTATAACAATAGCAGGAGGCTACTGCAGCACAGAGCAGATTCACATGAAGGCAAGGCATCTGTGGTCAGCAGTGGTAAGATGCTTCACATTCACCAAATGCACAGATATTGGCAACATTGTTGCAGACAGTTTAGGTGCAGGTATAAACCCCAATTCTCCTACACAAGTGGAATTAGTTATCACAGATGAATGTAACCTCCCTATCATCTCACATGTCCAGGTGAGGGCCACCCTCAACATTGCAGAACACACAGCATCACTGTTACAAAATGGTATCCCTGGATGTGTGATACGTTCACCCTAGAGGACATAGCACCACATTACAGACTGATATTAAACCCTGGCCATACTACAGGATATGTACCTGAACAGTGCCATACATACACAGTGGTCCCACACCAATGAGGAGGAACCTCTACTGACCCTGGGAACTACTGCATCATATGCATAACTGGCCTTGTGTTCTAAGCTATGGAAGTTTTAAGTATGGAAGACATGTATAGCAATATTACATATGTATATATATCAGGACTATGTACACACAACCTATCTCATGGACATACCTATAGATAGTGAACTATGATACATTTGGAGGTTTCACAGTAAACACAGTATTAACCTGCTACTTTGCATTACCTGTGTTTGTGTCAGCTGTTGCTGTGTCACTGGTGCTAATTGCTGTTTGCTGCTGCTGCTGCTGGTTTTGTTGCTGTGATGATGCAGTTTTTTTATCACTGCCTTTATTGCTTTATTTATTTCTTTCTTTCTTTTTCTCTCTCTCTCTCTTTCTCCGTCAGTTTGGTGCAATGAATGTATTGCATGTGTGGAGTGTTAGTACTGGATGCTTTTGTAGGTATCTGCATAGGTCCATGTGATGGCCTCTGCACCAATTGTAAGGCAGCATTTGCTAATTGCATGCAGCCAGTTGTGTACTGATTGCATGTCTCACTGTGATTTCAGGACAGTGCTATAAAAGGGTATGTGAGATAGGCATTGCCCTTTCAGATTGTAAGGGCGTGGACCATGCTGGTATGCTGTCGACAGTGTTCTGTGAGTGTGAAGGTTAGTAAGTCTCTCATGATTCATGCTCTGTTGTAAATTCAGGTTGCTGCATTTCTCTCACCTGTTCCCTGTAGTGAGTGTGTATGCATACTGACACCTACAACTATATTTCCATATGTATTAATATATATATATATATATATATATATATATATATATATATATGTGTGTGTGTGTGTGTACATATACATACTTTCATATATGTACATTAGCTTACATTATTAAGTACAAGCTAACAATTAGCAGGGCTGTTTCTGTTAACACTAAACTAGTATGGGAATCCAGTAATTAGGACAGTAAAAGTCTACCTGACCTGCTTTGGGTAGTACACATCCTATATTGCCTTTATCTTCATTCCTACTATTACATGTTCTACTTATTTTAGCACTATATTCCTGTATGAGAGTCATGGCTTAGTGGTAGGTCATACAGACTAGTGTTACAATGGTCTTGTGGTAGGGCCTAATAGTATGCTTTTATTTTGCTTTCAAATTGAGTACAGGGCCTGTCAATCAAAGTGCTGAAGGCACCTTTAAGCAGTTAAAAGGGTTAGTAAGTCTCACAGGAGTCAGGCTGTGTTGTAGATTCTGGTTGCTGCATTTATCTTCACTGTTTCCTGTAGTGAGTGTGTATGAATACTGACACCTACCACTATATTTCATATGTATTAATATATATATATATATATATATATATATATATATATATATATATATGTGTACATATAATACTTTCATATATGTACATTACCTTACATTATTATGTACAAGCTAACAATTAGCAGGGCTGTTTCTGTTAACACTAAACTAGTATGGGAATCCAGTAATTCGGGCATTAAAAATCTACCTGACATGCTTTGGGTAGTACACATCCTATATTGCCTTTATATTGATTCCTACTATTACATGTTATATTTATTTTAGCACTATGTTCTTGTGTGAGAGTCATGGCTTAGTGGTAGGTTATATAGACTAGTGTTACCAAGATCCTGGGTTCGAGACTAGCAGTGGGAATTTATTTTTCTTTCAAAATGAGTACAGGACCTGTCAACTTTTAAGCACGTAAAACCAGGTCTGTGCTCGTTTGTGCGGAGCTCACGCATGCACACTAGCGGTGAGCTCCGCGCACACAAGCGCACACCCACGCTATTTTCTTTGAAAGAAAAGAAAAAGGGGTGACAGGAAAGTGGTGAAAAAGGGGTCACAAAGAGGGTAAGACAGTAGGGAAACAAGCTTGGGATTTGCAGGAAGGATGTAGGTGAGGCCCATAGCTGCCCATGTCTTTCTCAGCAACAGCTGTGCATTTGTATGTAATTTGGTGTGACATTTGAAACCTTCCACCCCTGAGAGAGGTGTCAGGACATCATTAATACCTGTTGTACAGCCAATTGTAATTAACAGTTTCAATGTCCAGCGGACATGTGTGCAACATGGACAGCTATGTATGGGGCATAATTTTTTGTGGGTACAGAGTGCCCTTTTTTTCAGGTGAGAGTGGTATGTCAGGTGAAGGTAGTCGGTATAGCTGGGGAGGTAGGTTGGGTAGGTTAACAGACAAGACAGACAAGACGCATACAGGGGCGGTGTATGACACATGTGGGGGGGGGGGTTACACAATTGACGGGGACGGAGGTTGGGATATCCAGGGCACATGAGCCCACAGATGGCAACAGTGGAACTGATATTCCCACCCATAGGCAGTTGCCACTGTTCCTTCACAGCCCAGGACAGGGCTGTGCTGGGGGCTGTGCAGGTGGGACAACGGGCATGCCCGTAAGCTGTGCCACCCGGGACTCAAGCTGGCGTAGGGGCCCAAGAACAGAGTCTTGAATCTCCCTTCGCACCACAGACTGGACACCTTGGAGGGTGAGTGGACGGGCTCCTCCGGCCACGCTTGCAGAGGGGGGACAGGCCCCATCCCCTGCAGCATTTCCACCCGAAGGTGGCACAGGGCCACCGGAGGAGGGTCCGGCCTGGGCACTAGTGCCAGGTGCAGTCGCCAGATGAGGTAGGAGAGGTGGGTCCGCTGGGACCCGCCTTCCCAAGCGTTCTAGGTTTGTGAGTATGTTATGTTAGTTTGGGTTAGTAGCATATTATTCCATTCAAATTAGTTGTAACAGCATGCATTGGTATTCCCATTAAACAAACACCCAGACAGTAACACCATTGAACAACAGGCATATCAATATCACATGCATTATTTGAACAGAAATACACAATCAAACAACATGCAGGGTTGATTAATGGCAACAGGCCATCAGGTTTGCAGGTATGAACAGGGCACATGCAACAACGGACATGCATATATTTTTGAAACGACAGGACAAATGTCCATGGTTAATGAAATGTTCACATACCAATATTTAGTGAGTTTTTTAATTTGCAATTATAGGGTGGGGTGGAGAAAGAAAATGATGACACATTCATAAATTATACATTAATATACATTTGTAATAGAAACACAATTAACTTGTGGGTGATAGTTTCCAAATGATTTTTAATTGACTGTCATGCTAGACCTGTTACAGATACATCACTATCCTAGTTATTTTGAATTTGATCAAATACATCATCCTGCTACACTTTGATGACAGGGCAGGGGACAACTATGGATGTTTAGTATGTCAGACAATCATTCATTCTATCTGAAAATTGTTGACTGTCATCACCATATACAGATTTTGGCTTAAACATTCAAGATTCAGACACACTGAAATCAGTTTGGGATGTTAATTTTTAATTCCCACATGCATTTAGTTCTGTAGAACCACACTGAGGCTTATATATTCAGGAGTTATTACTACTTTATTTATTGATACATGACCCTTTCTGTCACTCTCACACATCCTGCTATTTCACAGTTCAGGTTGGTACTTCTAGGCTTTGTTCACATATTAGACCTGTGGTGATTCAAACACTTTCCAGCAGCCTCACTTCTGTCATGATTCAGCATTTCAACAGGGGATATATCTCACATGTGATTAACTCAGCTTCTGAAGCTGTACTCTTGAGACTACTGCAGGTTATACTACATTTAATTAATGGTGGGACATCTGTATTACAGAACTATTTATTTCTATCAATTATATTTCCAGTTTCACTTGCATACTGATGAACTTGTTGCAGCCATACCTGCAGACTTTCACTTGTTGCTTGCACATTCTATTACTTTTAATCAATACACTGCAGTGTTCTGCTACGTGCCACAATATAATATTTATTTACAAGTACTAGGTGGGGTTACTAACCTGCATGGTGGCGCAGCCGCACCAGCCTGCAGTCATGTGCCCTGCGATTCACAGAGCGGACACCTGCAGCTGTAATACAAAACAAGTAATATTGGAATACACATCTCCATGGTATCAGCTAGTTGAATTCCTTACATACATAAGTAAAATGTAACTTACTCAGTAGTGAGGCATTGGGCATATCCCGGGCCTCCTGGATCCATTGGGTCAACTGGTCTTCTTTACGTCGCTTCAGGTCCGCATGGTGGTGACGGACCTGCTCACCAGTACGTGGAATCCCAGTAGCACTAGTGAGATCATGAGCCAACTGGTCCCATGCCTCCGCACTGTATGCTCCCCATGAGACCTGGCCCTGCATGAGTTGGGCCTCATGATGGTGAACTAGGAGCCAGACCATGTATCTGGACTCCTCAATGCCCCACTGCTGTGCTCGAAAGCAACATCCCTCCCCTACTCCACTCATTCTGCCTGCAGGTCTATTCTACAATCGTTTATGCTGTGTATTCCCGCCTATGGGGCTTATATATGCCGATTTTCCCGCACATTTCTATGATTGGCCATTTTGGAATTGTATCTACTTCACAGAAACTGCTTTATCATGCTCCATTTTGGATTACATCCTATATATATGCTATTTCTGCATTTCTAAGTACTGCTGTCATGGCTTAGTGGTTTAGTACCTTGACTCTAGTGCATGGTATCCTGGGTTTGAATCTGAACACTGATTTTTAATTTTTATGACTGTCTAGAAATGAGTTCAGGACCTGTCAATCAAACATGCCAAAGGCACTTTTAAGCACTTAAAACCAGGTCTGCGCTCGTTTGCGCAGAGCTAACGCACCGGCCGGGTTAGCTTGTGGGCACGGCGCGCACCTCCGCGCAAACGGTGTGCACTGGGTTAAACCTTAATTGGCTAGTAACACGCATGTTAAGCTAAGCACAGCTAGTTGCACACAGTTTGAGCCTGTTAAACCAGTGCTTAGCTACGGGCAAGAAATTTGCAGCCTTTGAAACACTACTCAGCTATGGGCACTCTGTCTCACAGCAGCTTAGCTATCAGTACATTTCTAAATATTTTTATTATTGTATTACTTGAAAATATATGCTCCATTTCATTCCATTTTACAAAAGGAAATACTTTTACATTTGTACAATACTGTCAGGGGCCTTTTTAGTGCTTATTTACAAAAAAAAAAAAGGTTGTTGTGTGGGCTCGAACCTTGCCTGCCTGCTCTTAAGCCGACAACTCTACCGCTATGCTATTACTGCTTGGCTTACTTTGCATATTTAGTTCTTATATCCTTTTCCACTGATTGCTAACTGCAGTTGCACTAGTAGCACACCCGCGCACATGAGCGCACGCAGTAGCAAACATTTACAGGGTTTTAAAAAAAATAAAACAGTTTTCATTTTCATTTTATAACATCTGTTCACTTTTTACATTGCTGGTCTGTGGGGGCATGTGTTGTGTAGTGTGTTTATTCACATTTCCATGGCCTCTCTCGTGGCTGTTTACTTTCTGCCATTCTAGACTTCCGGGGGCATGTCTGCTTGCAGGGCTTAGCCTACGGACACGCCCCCTACTGTCTTACACGGACCGTGTAAGAGTTACAGTGTGATTCAGCATGCCTCATGCACCTCATGCATATGCATGACATGCTGACATCACACTGTTTAACTGCAGCCTCCGTGTAAGAGTTATAACTCTTACACGGAGGCTTCCTGAATTTGGCCCATACTCTTTTCTTTCTCTTTCTCTTTTTCCTTTGGTTTGTTTTTGTCCTGCTTCCTAGCTGGAGAGGAAGATCAAGTAGAAATTGAAGATCAGTCTGGGGAAGGAAGAGGCCCTTGACTCTGAGCGCTCTCCTAGTCTGAAGTGCCCTACAACTAAGAGAGGTACAGACTTGGCATTCAGTGTCAAGATAGGCAGCACACAAACAATACAGACACAATGAATAGGGATCTTGAGAAGGACATTTATGCCCAGTCAGTACACTTTTTGAATCTCTGACTATCAAACATGATTAAGTTAACTAACTTAACAATAACCAACCACGAGAAAACAACGGATAAAGGAATTACAAAACACCCTACAAAAATCGCATTCTCTATAAGAAAAAAACAACTCAAGTCATCTACAACAACAACTATAAACAACACACTAAGATTTAAATGCTATTCTACTATAACTAGTACTACCCTAATAACTACCTAAGATTATCTTAAATACTAATCTTATAAATCTACACACAACAAAATTATTGTTATTTCTGTTAACTAAAGCTAGAGAGGCAAATATCTCAGTAGGGAGGATGAGAAAAGGAGTTATAATTCAAAAGATATAAACTGTTTGTTGAGCCCTTGTGTAACACATACAAAGTATTCAGGCAGCAAACAAGATCTGAAGTATAGGGAATTATAGGTAGGGGAGGAGTCAGACCCCTTGATCTGAGAAGCTTCAAGAATCGGTGTCAAGGTCAGATCCACTGAGCAAGAATAACAAACCAAACAAACAAAATAATGGCTCCGATGCACGAATAAATATACCACAAAGATTTATTCCAAATAGAAGTGAAGTGCTTTTTGTCTATCTTGACAAATGGGCCAAAGTAGTTTCAGGACGCTCCTCACTCTAAATACCCTAACAATTAATTAAAATTTACATATTAAACAAAGGGATGTATAAAATTAATAATAAAATTCATCTATAACACTATACAAATGCTTAACTGTTATTCAACATATTTTTTCAACGGTAAAGGCTTTTCAGTTTTAAAATACATGACAGTGAAGTATGTTGAATAACAGTTAAGCATTTGTATAGTGTTATAGATGAATTTTATTATTAATTTTATACATCCCTTTACTTAATATGTAAATTTTAATTAATTGTTAGGGTATTTAGAGTGAGGAGCGTCCTGAAACTACTTTGGCCAGTAAGCTTATTTGTTTAGTTATGTATCTTGATGCTACCATAGGCTGGTTGGTACGTCAATCTGTTTTTAAAAAAGTATTTAACACACTTGTATTGCACAGCTGATTTGTCTGATGAAGTCTACCCATTTGTCAAGGTACACAAAAAGCGCTTCACTTCTATTTGGAATAAATCTTTGTGGTATATTTATTCATGCATCAAAGCCTTTATTTCAAGGTCAGATCCAGTCAGATCAGACAGTCAACATGCTGAATCAGAAGTAAATAGACAATATTGGATCTACTTTTATCCAAAGACATTTGAGAAGGATCTGATGCATGCTTGTTTTTTTGTTTTTTTTTACAGGAAAAATAGGGCCAACTGGGTTACTAATGGCAACAAAAGCTTACCAGGGATGGATACAGCATTCTGACACAAGATGGAAACATCCCCTGCTCCCTCTCCCAGGACCAACAAGAGTGGCTCTCCCTTGTCCACTTAGGGTACTCCAACAGCTGCAGAGTGTGTGTCTAACTCCAGACCATAGTGGCTATAGGTGCTACACCAGAGGGCTCTCGGGTAAAAGACGAGTGGTGTGAGGTACAACAAATGGCAACAGCAGTCACCCACCTGCGGCTAAGGCAAGTTTCTAGCCTACTGTGGTGTTAAAAGCTCTTAGCTCATTTTTTTCTTTTTCTTTTTGTGGCTGAAAGGAAGACAGACAGTGGGACCAGTAGTCTGTTTCATGTTGAAGCTGAAACTGATGCCTCTTTCTTGGGAAAGACAATCAACAAACACTACCAGTCTACAAAAGTTACTTTTTTGACAGAAAAAACAGTAAAAAGAAGTTTAAAACACTATGCCAACCCCATAAAAGTAAAACAATCTATGGGATTCAATAACACCTACACTAAGTGTACACCATTCTGAGTGAACAGACTACACAGGCATAGCTCCCAGCTTCTTCATTCTAATTTTAGTTTTCCTACTGATTTTCTTGCAGCTTTAAATATTGACAGGGATTCATAAGGGTTACCACAAAGTGTAGACTACATGTACACTTAGCATACTCTTTCTGAGTGACTAGAAAGCACAAAAAATGTAGTAGGGATGTTTTTGAATACATATTGTGTACACTTAGTTTAGGCATTATTGAATCTGGCCCATGATCTCCACAGAAAATGATTTCAGTTACTTTACACCACTTTTAAACTGACAGGAAAAAACAGCGCTCCTTTTAAAAGTATATTACAGTCTTGTGACATTTCATTAAAACTCAACACTCCTAGCTTTAAAATTACTTTCCTGAAGAGGAAAGTGATAAAACAGCAACACAAATGAGAAAATGGAAGGATTTTCTCCAGAGGGAACTGCCCAGCAAAGGAACAGCACAAGTCGACCACTGATCCTTGAAAACCCCAGAGGTGTACTTTTCAACAGCAGTAAAGCTCTAAGGGCTTTGTGCACAAACTTGTCTTTTAGTTAGCTCAGCTTAAGATGCTTGACAGTTTGGGCATGTGGGAAGTGCTCTGAAGCTTTGGAAGCTGGCTGGCTACCCATATAATGAAGGTTACTGCAACAGTGATCAATATGATGAACATTAGTGGGGGATGTCACCTTCCCCTTCTGATATCACAATGTGAGCCCCTGACACCAAAGAAACTTTGACTTCAGGAGGTATGTCAGTCTGGGAGGATGGGCAAAAGTGATGATGGGGTGAGTCCCTGCAAAGTATTTGCATCAGAAGCTTTAGTTGAAAAAGACTTTGCTGGTGGAGGCTGTGAAAGAGCCTCATCTTGCACAAGACCCTAGACCAAGGAAAATGCAAGTCATCTGACATGACCATGGTTTCCTGTTGTTTTTCTCTCTTATTACTATGCTGTCGGCTTTGGTGGACACCATGGTTAACTCCTCTTTTCTTTGACTGCAACTTCCTGGAGTGACAGTTCCTGCAGATTACCTTCAGAGTGAAGCACAGTAAGAACAAGAGTCCATGTTATACTGACAACACTTGCACTTGGAATGGAAATTCTTGAATATGATTTGTTTGCCAGACATCACACACCGTTTAACCTATACTACTAATACCTCAGAACTACAGTCACTATCAGACACCTGGCTAACAAATCCAACAGTAAGATAAGATTTAAAAAAAAAAAACACTATGGGGTAACTTATCTGGCTGTTGGAAGTAGGCTGACTGACAGACTGCCATGAGTAATATATTGCTACTCAATGTATAGCAAGAAATATCTGAAGAGGCTACTGATGGACACATCCTTTACACCTGACGTACTGACATCATTGGTGGGAGGGCATCAACCAAAACCCAGGAGGAGAGTAAAGCTTTGGAAGTTGGGACAGCCAAGATTATCCTACAAGCAGGTTATCCCAAATGTGAGCTCTGCAACAGTAAATACTATACTAAATATAGTACAGCTGTATTAAGAACTTATCATACGCATAGATGTTTGACTAGCCTCACTGTTGCTCAGGTGAGGACTGTAACTGTGAATATAATGAAGATGTGGAGTAGATAAAAATTTGAATGCAGCAGTAATCACAGTATAGCAACTCCTATCTTGGAAAGTCACATAAACTACTATGTTCCTTGGGTGTAGGGTGTATCAATTGCAGTCATCACATTAAGGAAGATTCCCGCACCTACCTTCCTATCTTATCTCCAAGAAGGGAAGTGGTTGGCTAATCAGCGAGGGGGGGGGGGACTGGAGTAACACTCTAAGAACAGTAGAGGCAAATCAAGCCACCACATCCAAATGATAGTGCCTTCAGAATGTGTGCCCTGAAGAACTAAGTGTATGCTTCTAGCATGTTCTGGGTATTCAAACCCTCCAGAAATGTTGTGGTAGTCCCAAGTAAAATAAGATCATAACATAACCTATAAAAGTTTACCATGAGTTTTGTAACACAATGCAGTTCAGTGAGCTTGCCATTTGGAAAATCCCTGCTTGGGTACTGGTTTTCTTTGTCCTTTTCCAGTATTACATCAATTGCCTGTGTGCATCCAAACAAAGCAGATATTCTTTTCCTATTGTTCTGTGGATTATGAAAGAAAGCAGGGAACTGAATGACTGGTTCAAGGATACTGCTGTCACCACACTATGACCCAAAAGGATTAGTGAGCAGAGTAACATTATCTTTATGGGAATTTCAGAAAGACTGCATGAGTGCTTGGGGTTCTGAAATTTTCCAAGGCAAGTTAACTGAAACCAGAAAAGCAGACTGCTAGGTTATAAACCTGAGGGCCAGCACTGCTGCTAGCTCAAAGATTGGTAGAGTCATGTTTTCAAGAAAAAAAAGGATTTAGGTCCCAGGCCAGAGCCAACTGCATCCTAAATGTCTATGGTGTTGGATGCCCTTCAGAAACTGTCTGACAGTCTGGATGCTAAATGGAGGTGCATAGGCAGGTTGGCAGAAAGAGTTGACAGATGTACCTGCAGAGAGGCAAACTAGACCTGCAGGGAAAAAAAACTCACTGCAGCCTCCAGTTCACTTGGCTACTAGTCACCGCAGGAAGAACTTCTTCCATTTAGCCAGGTAGGGCTTTCTAATGTTTGGCCTCCTAGATTCTTTCATAATCTTGAACATAGCCAATGACTAAGGGGAATTCAGGTGGTCAAATGGCAATAGGCTCACATCCTCCAAGCCGTAAGTCTCATTGTGGGCAGGCTGTGATATAACACTGAACCCATAAGCTGTGCTGAGAGATTCACATACTGAGGCAGGACTAGGAGCTTCTTATTTACCATCTCCAGGAGGAGGGAAAAATAGAACTATTCTGGCCAGAAGGGTACTGTTAATGTCATTTCTGACCTCTCCTTTCTTAACTCTTGGACAATCAAGGAGTAGCGGTAATGGAGGGAAAGCATACAGAAACAGACTTGGCTAATTCAGAGAGAAGGCATCCACTTCCCAAAGCCTGCTTGCATGGGTCTCTTGAATAGATGTTTCTCAGTTGTCTACTTCTTGGAGAAGCAGTCTCTTCTCTGGTACACATCATATATTTTTAGGTCTAAAAGTGCCACACTCTAGCATCCACTTGCAGAGATCTACTGAAATCCTGTTTAACTCTTCTACCAACATCTACTGTTATGGCAAGTTTATACAACTGAACTAGATTCTTTATTATGATCACTGCTGTAACAACCTTAGCTGTTTAGGTAAATTACTATAGCTTTGACTGAGAAGAAGAAGGTCAAGGGTCTAAGCAGCACCTGGAAAATGGTCTTAGCAAAGCCTTTCTTAGACTTGGAGAATGTATCTAGATTGCAGTCCTTTGCATACAGGACCAAGTTGCTGCTTTTGGAATCCAATATTTTCCAAAAAGCCAAATATGAAGCCAAGGCTATGGTAGCATGATTCTTTACCTTCACTGGAATTGCTTGGTTCTGATATGTGAGACAAGCACTTGGAAATAATCTGCTTTGACAAAGGTTTTCCTTTTTTCTTACCTTCAAAAGAAACAAACTGATCAGCGTTCCTATATGACTTTTTCTATCAAGAACAATACTCAAGTTGTCTGTGGACATCCAAAGTGTGGAGTATCATTTTCCCTTTATTTTTCGGTTCTGGAAAGAAGACAGGGAGATGGATAGCTTGGCTTAAAGTAAAGTTAGATACCGCTTTAGGCATAAATGAAGAATTAGTTCTGAAGGAAACCATATCTTTGTGGGAAATGAGATAAAGCTGACCCACTAAAAGGACTTCCAAGATGGCTGCACATTGAGTAACAGCTTATTTCTAGCTCTCCCAGTATGAAAACAGAAACTCAGCAGAGAAGGTCAGTAGACTTGTGTTTATGGGTAAATTTCTGTAACTGGCTAATAAGTGCATTGCTTGGATGCCAGAAATAAAGAAATAGAGAAGACCTGGAAAAAATCAGCTACAAAAAGTGAAGAAATATTGACTGGAAAAGTTCTGAAGCTGTTCAGCAAAAAGCAATGCAATCTTCAGACATGACTTCCAATAACCTATGTGAAAATAATAAGACAAGTGCATACACACCTGGTTAAAATAAACAAAACACTGATGGAGTATATCAACACAAACAGCAAAAGGCTAGAAAAAATGGAAGAAGCTTTAAACAAATACTCAGATGAGATGATAAAGCTGCAAAAAATCAGAGGTCAAAATGAAGAAAAGGCTGAATGAATATAAGACTGCTAATGAATAGATGTTTCGAAAATAATAGAATTAGAGGACAAAGCATGCAGGGAAAACTTGAGTTTTTCAGCTATACCAGAGAAGCTGAAAGGGACAGACTGTATTAATTTTATGAAAGCACAAATAAGCAACTGGACTGGTATTCCACAGCAGGACTTGTTAGTTGAAAGGGCACATTGTGTGTATGCTCCAAACCAGGCTATAACAAAGCAACCTAGACCTTTAATAGCAAAGATGCAATCCTCCCAGCAGAAGGAGTTAATGCTGACAAAACTGGCAAAATACTAAAAGTGAGAGACAGCAGAGTGTTTGTGGACCATAGGATCATAGGAGTTTACTAGGCTATCGACCCAAAGGTAATTTCAAGCCTAGCTGTTTCATCCCAATGTAATACCATGGACACTCTAGTCGATATCCAGGACTATATTTAGTACTGGCTGCCCATGTCCAAAAGGGTTATGGGCGCTATCCCTGGTAAGTTGCTTGTTCAGAGATTCCAGTATAATTTGAAGGATATGATAGTTTGCAAGTCATTTCTACTTATGTTGATGTTGCTTTAGTGAACTGAAAGCACAGATGTGCATAAGTACCAGTTTCATGCACTAATATATTGAATAAATCCCTAACTTTAGAGTCAGGATTGGGAAATAAACATTGAAACATCTCCCTAATACTGGCACCATTGAAAAGGATACAACAAGTAGTTTCAGCACATTAGCACAGTATTATTTATTTAAAAAAAATACTTCATAAAAAAAAAAAAAAAAAAAAAAAACAAGTTTCACTCCAATGCTGTGTTGCACCTTGCTAACTCCAAATCACATTTTCTTTGATTTTTGATTCTAAGTCTGTCAGGCTCTACCCATCTGAAGTGGCCTGAGTGAGCAGGAAATGGCTGCTCACTGCTTCCACCAGTCACTGAGCAGAACTGATTAACAGACCACCTCTGAAGCTTCCCTACTCCTCCATTCTGCATGCTGATGTCATCCTGCTGTAGAATGATTACTCATTGTACACCAGACAGAAGAGAAGCAAATTTATTCCACTATTCAGGGAATGTCAAGATGCAGGTGTGAGATTCAAACTGCTGTACCCAGCTGTCTTCAAGGTATTCTTCCCTGGAGGGACAAAATCACTTTTTGATGAAGTACATGCTAAGGAGGAAATACAAAAGTTTGTCCAACAAAACATAAGCTGTGAAACAGAAGGATATTCTGCTTCTTGTTCTTCTGGTAATAAAGACCACAGAGGGACTGTACCTGTAAAATCTTTTCAAAATTTTCAACGGAAAGTGTTGGAGAGAAGGAAGGGAGGATGACAGTAGACTAGAAGAATCAATAGTACATTGGAAATGAAGCAGAGACAGGATTTCAGAGATGAACAGTAATAAAACCAATAACTTAATATGGGATTACAATGCAATATTTTCATTTGTGAAATATGACAGAACAAGACAATCTGGAAATATTGGGCTTTTTCAGAATTTGTTGGACTTGTGGGGGGACTCTAAAGCATATGCCTTACTTCATGTTGTTAATGTTCAGAAAAGTGCTTTGGGGAGGGGAAGAGGAGGGAGAAAGTTAAATGTAAGTAAAGATTTTTTTTCTTAAATAGTACCAATTTTGTGGCATGTCTTTTTCTTTACAAGCTATAAAGTTTTTTCAGCTATCTGGAAGTATAATGGGGACTGTAAACATGTGCTGCTGTTTCTCCCTTCTTCTTGCTCAGTTTAAGAAATGTAGGCACTGTAATATAAAAAAAGCCTAGTTAAAAACCATGATAAAATAAAAATGTGTTTTTTCTCATTCTTGCATGGGGGAATGACTGGATTAAAGCCTTTTGATTGATTTAGTAACAAGTTTTAAGAGAGAGTAAGTAAATGGAAAAATAACATTGAATATTAGGAGGCTTTTTTCTAGCAAATACATGTATGCTCAGTAACAATTTTGCAGCTGAGCTGGTCTTCATGTTTCCATGGAAACAATCTGATAAAAGAGAAACTGGCTGCCTGGTTCTCATGTCTCCATGGAAACAATCTGTTAAAGAGAAACTGGCTATAGTCTGGTGGAAAGTGACTGGTTGAGGTGGGGTGGGGGGGATTGGCAAGGAGATAATGTTCTCTGAAAGCATTCAGGGTTTCCCAGGGTAGATAATGCTCTCTGAAAGCAGTCAGGCTTTCCCAGGGTAGATAATGTTTTCTGAAAACATTCAGGGGTTTTCCCAGCTGGGAAGCTATAAAGATAAGACAAAACCAATCATCACTGAGTAGACTCACAGGCTGCACCATGTGTCTTAGCATGGATAACCTTTCTTTTAAGTTAACTCAAGTCTATAAGTGTAGCTATCAATTTAGAACTTTTGTTCCTATTAGGAGTGCAAAACTTTAATATTTGAAGGTGTACATAATTTTGTGTGTTAGGATTA
This sequence comes from Protopterus annectens, assembly GCF_019279795.1. Lineage (NCBI taxonomy): Eukaryota > Metazoa > Chordata > Ceratodontiformes > Protopteridae > Protopterus > Protopterus annectens. Next base: position 285,617,205 of record NC_056729.1, on the reverse strand, counting down.
AGTAAATAGGTTTTAGGGGGCATTGGAGATGTGTTTTTTTTGAATGCTTTCATTAAAACAAAATGTTTTATAAGATGTGACATAGGCTCAAATGGATATGAAAAGAAACAACTGTATAAAAGTTCAACCTGCCATGCAGTGTATGTATGTAACAAAAAAGCTAGAACTAGACATTTAACTAAAAAGGTGTTATACATAAAAGGTGGGAATGATAACTTTTTAATACTATGATGCTTTCATTAATGTCTTTAAATGTAAATGGCCGCACAGATAAATACAAACAAGAAAGAGTAGTGAACTATATTAAAATATAGAATGCAAATAGCTATGTTACAGGAGACACTCACAGAAAGAACTAAACACGTGAATTTGATAAAGTAAGGTTTTCAGGAAGGTTACTCAGTGGAATACCTGGGACAAAGAAAAATATGAGTACTTATATTAATTGCAAGAGGAGCTCCAACAGTGATAGAAGAAGATAAAAAGATAATAACGGTAGAATTGTAGTACAAAAGGGCTACTGGCAAGGGAGGAGGATTACACTGGCATGTATTTATATTCCACCTAAGACTGCTATAATGGAGCTTAAGAAAATTCTGGGTTAAATTATTAGTTTTAAGCAAGGAATATAGGCAGGGACTGAAATTTGATTTGCAGCAGTGAATATGTGGCTGGGGGACTCAGAAGGGATAATGTAACAAAAGAGGGCAGATTTTTGAAGAACTTTATGAATCTATTTGGCATGGAAGATGTGAATTCAGTAACAGTAGTTTGGAGTGAATTTACGTATCCCCCAAAATATAAAAACTGGGCTAGGCAAGATACAATTTACATTTCACAGGAACATGTGCATTTAGCTGAAGGTCTTGATACTCACCCAATAACTATTTCAGATCATGCGTCAAGAATAGCTAAAAGAAAAACACCAGGTAATGAAATAAAAATGAGACTTGTGCTTTCCCACCTATCTGTTGAAAAGAGAGGAATTAAGACATGGGTAGTGGAGATTATTCAGGAGCTCTTAGAGAGGATAGAAATTTCTTCAGAAAATATAGCTAGGGAGTGGAATAAAATTAATGTGGAGTTTAAAAATAGGGTGGAAATACAAGAAAGGAAGCTATGGTTAAGAAATAAGAATTATTTAGAGTGACTCACAAATGTTAAAGTATTGCAGAATAGGGGGGAATCTCACAGATCAAGAAGAGGATCAATTGCAGAATGCTAGGCAGAAAATAAGGAATTGCCATGATAATATGCACACGCTTAGAAAGATTGCTATAAAGCAACTGTTTTTGATGATAACACTACAGCACAAAAACTTTTAGCACAACAACTCAGACAACAGAAAGTAGAAAGGGTTGTTGTCAAACTTAGGGAGCCTATAACAAGTAAGATAGCAAGTGATCCTGTAGAGGTTATTGAATTATTTCGGAAATATGAGAGTCTGTATAAAACAGAGAAATATGAAAATCAAGAAAAGATAGAACTGGAAATGTTTATAGAAGAATTAAATATGCCAAGGTTAGAGGTAGATGAGGCTCAATTACTAACGGTTAGGCTAGGAATAGATGAGGTAAAATTTGTGATGTATAACCAATCTACATGAAAGTCCCCAGGAAAAGATGGTATTCCTGTGGAAGTCTGGAAGCTAGGAGGAGAAAACTGATAAAGCTCTGGAAGGTTTTAACATGATCTTAAGAGGAGGAGAAGTACCACTGTCCTTGAAGAAAGCAGTGGTAGCTGTAATAGCTAAAGAGGGTAAGGATCCATTGGACCCAGCTTCATACAGACCCTTTTCAATACTAAACTATGACTATAAAGTATGTACATCCATAATGGTTAAATGAATGTCAAAACTAATGTCAGAACTGATAAATATGGATCATTGTGGTTTTGTGGAGGGGAGGCAAACATATAACAACATTAACAGAACATTGATGATTCAGAGGGAAGCAGAATGTAAGAAAATATCATTGTTGTTGGTGGGTCTTGATGCAGAGAAAGCATTTGACAGAGTAAGCTGGGGCTTTATGAGCTGGGCAATGGAAGCATTTACATTTTCTGAAAAAAGTATGAGGTTGATTAGGAGGATGTATGAGGGATCAGAGGCAAAAATTAAAGTGGGTGGGGTCCTCTCTGATAATTTCTGCTTGAGCAGAGGAACCAGGTAGGGGTATCCTCTTTCCCATTTATTATTTGCATTATATTAGGAACCATTGGGAAAGAAAATAAGGGACTCAGTAATTCAATGATATAATTGGTATGGTAATAAAGAAAAGCTGGCTTTATTTGCAGATGATATTATTTTATACCTGACAAAGCCAGAAAAAGACATTATAGTGTTGTGGGACATTTTGAGACAGTTCCATATCTCTTTCAGGACACAAAGTTAATGAAGCTAAAACAAAGGCAATAGTGGTAAATTAAGTACCCAGACATGAACTGGTTCAGAAATACCCATATTTATGGGGACATGATAAAATTACGTATTTAGGAGTATGGATTAAAAATGATTCCGGTGTGGCAACTAAGGATATGTGGGGGAAGACTAAATAAAAGATAAAAAAATGAGAAAATTTAAGCTTTGTTGTATGGATATGGAAAGTAAGATACAAGCAATTAAAATGTTTTAGTCACTTTAGTCTTATATACAGGTCATGCATATTTTTATCAACCAGAGGAGTTGTGTGTAGCAATTATAAAAGAAATGAAGGACTTTATCTGGGAGGGGAAGACAGCAAAAGTCAAGTGGGATAAACTGATTCTTCCAGTAGAACAGGGCACATTGGGATTAGCCAATGTGAAGGGGTATTTCAGAGCTACACAGTTAAGACTCCTATACAGAACACAAGCAAAAAACTATAATTCAAAGTGGAAAGGGATGATGATGAAACAGGGGAGAAGCTCAAGAAACAAGGAGAGACTGGGATTTTGGATGCAAGCGTTTAAGGAGAATAACAATAATCATATAGAATATTATATCCATAAAGTAGTAGAAAGTATTCTAAGAACTAAACCAACATGGGACTGGAGAAAGGAGACTCTGCCGATAGGTATGACTGCAATTAGGGATACAGACAATAGGCAAGAGGGGACTGGAACTTATTGGAGAAAACTGGCAAATGAACCAAGGTATTGGGAGCAAATAACTAGAGAGGGAAAGGTGACAGAATGGGAAGACAATTTACTGGGACTGCAGGTTAGAGACTGTCTTCCCTATCAGGGATTGATATTAGAATATAGGTAAAGTGAAAGAAATAGGGGTGTTCTAAATGAAAGACCAGCACTGGCAGAGTTTTTAATAGAATCTAGAACAGAAGCTGCCATTACAAAAGGAATAATTAGTAGACCATATAACATATTGCACGATAACTATTAGAATCAATTAGAGGATATTAAAAAGGATTGGGAAGACAGATTGGACAAGCAATTCACAAAAAAAAACCAAACAAACAAAAAAAAAACAGTGGAACGATATATGTATGTTTCCCAAATATGCAACAAAATATAGAATATTTAAGATTTTTGCCTGGAAATGTTTACATAGATATTTTATACCCTAAGAAGACTCCAGAGAAGTTTTCCTCAGGAAGACAGCAAATGCTGGAGGTGTGAAGGGGAAGAAAGAGGTAACTGGGAATATATTTTCTGGGAGTGAGGTGAGTTGGCAGACTTTAAGGACTACCTGTGAGATACACTGTAGGAGATGCTGGGTGGACAGATTGGTCTGATGAGGGAGATGATTTTTCTGAGCTATGATACAGAATCGGAATTGCCTAGACATGGTAAGGCCTTGCTGTATCTAATAATGGTGGCTGCCAAAAAAGCAATTACTAGAAAATGAAAGTCAAAATCTAAACCAGCTATACTGGAAGTAGTGAATACAGTAACAGAGATAAAACAACTGGCATTGAGAATGTTTGCAACTGGGAGTGTGTCAGTATGGTTTGTGATGTAAAATGCTTGCAACTAGCATTGTTTAGGTGTGGTTTGTTTTCATTTATATAAATGTATGCTTGTCTATGTAGCAAGTGATGGTTTAATAAAGATGTTCTTGATTAAAAAAAGTCAAGAATTGAATAATTTATGTAATATTGCTTAGGTTATATGATATATAGCAATATATGTGAAGTATAATGTTTAAGTTAATATAGTTTAATTACTTTTATATGAATATAAATTTGCCTATGTCACAAGTGATAATTCAATAAAGGTGTTTGGAAAAAAAAAAGTTGACCCACTAAAGAGTTTGCAACTTGGATAGCCTTTTTGTGGAGGACAGAGCAATTGGTAACAATGTTTTTTTATGGGATGAGCTAGAAACTAGTCTAGTGAGCTGGTTTAAATAAAGGAAAACTAAGATCCCAAAGATAAGCCACCTATTTTTAGGTGCTTTCAAAGACATTTTACATGAAACTGCACTGAAAGGGGGTGGAGTGTCCACGGGCAAATATTTACAAGGATGACAAATGAACCTAGATGGATAAGACAAGCCAGAGGATAGTAACTTGCACAAATAATGTACAGCCAAAGAAACAGTGGCCCAGAACGGGTGCTGGTTCCTGTCTTGGCACCAAATTGAAAATCATTTTCATTTGCTAATATATGATATTCCAGAAGCAGATTTTCTTCCCTCCTTTAATACTTTCTGCACTTCCTCAGAAAATAGGTGCCTAAAAGGTATTAAGATACTATCACCCCTCACCCAGACAGTTAGTTGCAGTTGTTTGGGGTTTAAATACGTCAGACACCTTTTATCCTATTCAAATAGGCCCAGTCTATAAGGGAGCTTGTGGTAATTGCCGTTGACCATTTCCAAAAGAAGGGAAAAGGTACAGTTGTGTAAGAACTTACCATAACAGTAGATATACTACTGATAACTGTTGCAATATTCCTTTCATTTGGTTGCAACCACTGACCTCCGGCCAGGGCACCAAAGCTTTACCTTCCCTTGGACAAACGCCTGATGCATATCCTCACTTGTATGTGTTGGGGTATAAAGACAGACATACTAGTGTGGATCCTCAGACCATCTCCAAGACAGCGGCCTGAAGATTACTGAGAGAGGAGACTGGTCAGTTAGGAGACGTGCAGATCGAATTGGTAAGAAAACTTTGTACATAAGTAATAGAAGCAAGGCTGGAGAAGAGGGGGAGAGACTACCGAAGAAAGAGCAGAGTAAGAGAAGACGGGATGGAGGGTGGGATGAAATCCTGTAACCATGATCGCGAGATATCTGCTGTTATGGTAAGTTCTTACACAACTGTACTATGTCCTGACTGAGATCACGGTTGCAGGATTTCTGACATATGGGTGACTCCCAGAGTGGAAGGATGAAGGAAGGGTGATTGGCTATTGAGAAGAATCATCCAGCAGTTTGGACAGGATTGATCTAGCAAAGGTTTTCCTGGACCTGGAGAAAGCATCAATTTTGTAGTGTTTGGTAAAGGTGTGTACACAGGACAAAGTAGCTGCCTCAAAGACAGACCTGGAGTTTGTCCATTTGTGAAAAGCTCCTAAAAAAGTGACTGTCCTAGTGGAATGTGTCTTGGGGCAGGAGAGTAAGGCCTTACTGTGGTGTGAGTAGCAGAAAGTAATAGCCTTTGAAATCCAGGCTGCAATTGTTTGTTTTGAGACTGGCTGTTCCAGCTTAGAAGTCATAAAGAATACAAACAGCTGATCAGTCTTTCTGAAGGACTTAATTTTGTCCAGGTAAAATTTGAGTTTTCTGTGAATATTCAGAAATGTAATATCCTTTCCCCCCTGTTTTGAGGATCGGAAAAGAAGGTGGGAAGATGAATGGCCTGATTGAGAGACAGCTTTTTCACTACTTTAGGCATGAACCATGGTTAGCCCTAAGAGTCACCCTGTCTCTGTAAAAAACAAAAGGTGGAATGGTCATGAGAGCATGTAGCTCAGAAACCCTCCTGGATGAGGTGAGGCACAACAGGAGGATGGTCTACAAAGTATAGAATTTCAGAGAAGCAGAAGCAGCTAGTTCAAAGGGAGGCAAGGGAAGCTTTTCCAGCACAAAATTAAGATTCCAAGGAAAAGACATGGGTTTTGTTGGGAAGTTAAGATGCAGAACTCCCCTGCAGAAAAACTTGACCTCTGGCCTAGTCATAAGTGGTGGGCTAAGAGAGAGGCAGGCATTAATAGTAGAATGAGCTTTTATGGACAAGTAGGCTAAGCCTGATCTAAGTTTGCAGAAATATTGCAGAACCATAGGCACCTGTGCTAAGAGTGGGTCCTGACTATGTTTGCAGGACCAGAAGGAAAATCTTTCACTTAGCCATTTAAGATTTTCTGGTAGTAGATATCCTAGCCTGTTGTAGGACTTGTACAACTTATTCAGAGAAGAGATGTCTTTACTGGATTAAAATCCTATCATCCATAGGGTTAGGTTGGGGGATGTTAGACTTGGGTGGAGCAGCAATCCTTTTTGTTGGGTGGAGTCACAATCCTTTTTGTTGATTAATCAGGTTCAGCTGTAGAGGTATCATCCTGTAATTTCCTTTTATTAGGTGAAATAGCAGGGAGAACCAATGCTGCCTCGGCCAGAATGGAGTCAGTAAAATGAGATTTGGTATCTCCTTCTGTGCTTTGAGAAGAATTCTTTGAAGGAGAGACAGAAGAGGGAAGGCATAGAGGAACTTCCCTGCCCACTAGAATGAGAAGGAATCTGTCCTCCAGGCTATGGGACAAGGGTCCCTGGTGCAGAATTGAAGGATGATGGTTGCTTGGAGAAGCAAAGCTGTCTATTTGAGGAGTGCCACACTGAAGTGTGATGTTGTGGATGACCACACTGTTCAAGGTCTACTCATGGGGGTCTTCCATGGAGTGACTTAAGCAGTCTGCTAGGACATTACCCCGAGACAGGATGTATATGGCTGTGAGCATAATGTTCAGTTGTGTTGATGCATTACAAGCTTCCTGTGCTAACCTGCACAGCTGGTAAGACCTGGTACCCCCCCCCCCATTTGTTTATGCAACGCATGACTGTGGTGTCTGTGTACACGTGGAAAGGTCTAGGTCTCTAAAAGTGGGCAAAAATATGAACAGCCTCCAGAAGAGCCCTCATCTTTTTCAGGTTGTTATGCCATTCCAGGAACTGGGGTTACCATTTCCCCTGTACTCGGTGTGATTCTGTACAAGTGCCCCATGACACGTCCAAGGCATCCATGTGAACATGTTGAAGAGGAGGGTGAGTGTGTGTGTGTGTGTGTGTGTGTGTGTGTGTGTGTGTGTGTGTGTGTGTGTGTGTGTGTGTGTGTGTGTGTGTGAAAGGTAATCCTGGGTTGAGTATGACCTGTCCTTTCTACCACATAAGTTCCTTCTTGAGACAAGGGAGGAGGGTTATTACGATGTCTAAGGGATGACAGTGCTCTAACCACACAGACTTTAGGTACCACTGAATTTTGCTCATGTGGACTTTGGCCATGGGGAGCATAGGGATGATGGCTGTCATAAATCCCAACGTCCTTGGCATCTACGTTACAGAGTAATGGATTTCAGAGGAGTTGTCATGTCCTTACTTGTCATGGAAGTAAATGGATAGGCTGAAAACCTTCTCCTAAGGCAGGAATGCATGTATTTTCTTTGTGTTCAACTTGCATCCCAGAAGCAGGTCCTATGTACTGACCATGTGTGATGTTGGTGGTTTATAGTGAATCCCAGATCTGTCAGAAGATGGATGGTGAATTGAAGATGCCGTAGAAGAAACTCTGGGGAGAGTGCTTGGATTAAAAAGTCATCCAAATAGGGTACATTTGAATCCCTTGACTGTGGCAGAAAGCTACTACAGATGCTAGGCACTTTGTGAACACTCTTGGAGCTGTGGAAAGACAAAAAGGCAGAGCAGTAAACTGAAAATGTGAGGTGCCAGAAGAAAACCTGAGGAATCTCCTGCAAGATGGACAATGTGTAAGTAGGCATCCTTGAGATCTAATGACACTAAGAAAGCCTTTGGGAGGATCAAAAGTAGAAGAGTCTGAAGAGAGAGCATTTTGAAAGATGGTACCTTCAGGTAAGTGCTCAGGATGATGTTTCTCCACCGCCCTTCTTTTCTCCAGACTAGGGAAATCCTGAAATAAAACCATTTTCCCATGAATTATTTTGTTACTAGCTTGATAGTACCCTGATTCAAGAGGCTTTGAATAATGGGAGTCAGAAGGGATATTTGATTTGGAGGAGTCAGTGGGGTACCTCTTAGAGGGGGAATTTCTTCTCAAGACATGGCACAACCTTCTCTGATGATGGCGAGGACCCACTTGTCTGTGGTAATAGCTTCCCATCTGGCCAGGGACAGTATTAATCTTTGAGAAAGGGGGGTAAAGGGTTGGGGACAACGGGAGGGATTCTGCAGGGGTAGTCACAGTTTTTTGCCTCCAAAGGGTACCCTTCCAGCTGGAGATTCTCTTTGGGATTTTTTAGAGTATCCTTTCCTGAGTATTTTTCTTTGTTTCTGGACTGCCCTTGGATACCGTCTAATGTAGAAGGAAGATTTACCGGGTAATTCCTATGGCATCTAGAGACTGAGAAGAGTAGGCTCTGTCTGCAGTCTTTCATGGTTTAAACTTAGTCTAAGAGTGTTTTGAAATGACTGTCTGTCTGAGGGCCAATCAGTAAATCTTTGTCCAAGGACAAATCTAGAATCTTTGATTTAAAATCTTTAGGCATAGGCTGACTGCAAAGCCATGCATAGCTATAGATAACAGATCCTGTGACAGATGTCCTAGAAGAATCATCGACAGCATCATAAGTGCATTTAATGCTGCATCTGGCACCCTGGCCTGTAAAAGTAAGCTCTGCATCAGTTACTTAAGAGTCAGCTGTAGAAAGATCCAAGGCAACTTTGTTTAAAGAGTTAAAAACAGAAATCAAATACTCTGTCATTTGAGTCTGGTGATTAATTGCCTTAAAGGCATGGGTAGCAGAGGTATAAACCTTCCCCATCTATCTACAGCCCTACTGTCTTAATCAGTGGGTAAGGCATTAGCACTGGGCAACAGCTTGGAGAGCTTATCTGAAAAGAGAGAGATACTGCAGAAGGGTTTGCAGGAATCTTATACAAATATTTCAGGTCATCAGGGAGCTTGTAAAACCTGTCTAGTCTCTCAAAAGCTGATGGTTAAGAATCAGGTGCAGAAGAGATGGACTGAAAGGTGTCCTGGAAATACTCAAGCACAGGAGGGACTGGGGAAGGGGCAGTGGTACCCATCTCCATGACATTGTAGTACCTCTTCTGAATATCAGAAATCTGAATGGATTGCCAAAGTGTTTCATCATGTTTTGTATAGTTCCCCTAAAAGAAGCCTCCTCTATAGTGGAATCTGGTGAAAGGGAATCCCCTTCATCACAAGAGATTTGTCCTGGAGAGTGCAGGTGAGAGGAATGATCAAGAGAATGGTCAGAGTCATAATCTGCTCCTCATCAGAGGAAGAGCCTGTGGTTGTGGACACCCAAAGGATCAGGGCTTCAAAGACATAATAGCTTTCAATAGCCCTTGTAAAAAATCCAACCACTTCTTCCTTCAGGGTGTTCAGGATGAGGCCACATGGTTAGTCTTGTGCTTTTTCTTTTTAGGCATGATTTGCACCTGGATGAGACACAGAGGATCAGAACCATGTCTGACCTCTATTGGACTGCCTGGGATTTCTTCTCTAACTAGAATTTGAGGGATGCCATGCAATCCTTCTGCAATAAGATGCAGTTCCTCGGACAAATCAACAGTCTGCAATGTCACAGGAGCCATACTGGCCTCCAATGCGGTCTTGGTAGCAGGCAACTGAGAATTAGCCCGATGCACTGTGGGTTCTGAAACCTCAATGGGTATGATGGAGTCAGAAAGATTGGACTCCGCTCAACGCCTCTTAAGTTTTTTTTTTTTTCCGGCAGTAAACAGACATCTGATGAAAAGTACAGTTGTGTACACTTACCATAAATGTAGATGTTCGAGTGTATTCACTGTTGCAGTCATCACATTTGGGTTATCTGCTTGAAGTAGCCCTCAGTCAGCCTGATTAACAAAGTCTTGGGTACTGTGTCGATTGCTGTCCCTTCTTCCGTAATGTCAGGTCGTCAGGGGTATAAAACATGCAGCCGACGCCATTACATCAGTTTTTCTTGCCGCAGATGTCAGGTGCCCCCCTAATGGGAAGCCATAAAATCTATAAATATACAAGGTTGTAACTCCAACAAAAAAGCAAATACACCAAAAAGCTTTTGAGCATAGTAAAGGAGAGTAGAGGTATAGTCAAAAAAAGGTAAGGGGGCTGGAGGGAGGGTAACCAGGACTGCAACAGTGAATACACTCAAACATCTACATTTATGGTAAGTGTACACAACTGCAGTATGTTCTTCGTGTTTCACTGTTGCAGTCATCACATTTGGGTAGATTCCAAAAGCTAAGGATGGGAGGAGGAATTTAGATAGCCTTAGGACCAGCTATAAGGCCCTGCAGCAATGCAGTGGCAAAGCCAGCTTTGAATTTAGAGAAAATTGGCAGATGGTAATGCTTGGTGAAAGTATGTACAGAACTCCAGGTAGCAGCTTCTAGGATGTCCCTGGTAGGGACACCTCTGAGAAAGGCTGTAGAGGTAGATGCAGCCCTGGTTGAGTGGGATCTGATCCCCTGTGGGATAGGTTTTCCATGGTGCTTGTAGCAGAAATGAATGCAATGGCCCATCCATTTGGAAATGGTTTGCTTTGAAACAGCCTTTCTCTCTGCCCCTGCAGCAAATGCCACCAGCAGTTGTTCAGATTTCCTTTGAGGTTTAGTCCTGTCCAGGTAGAATCTAAATTGTCTGTGCACATCTAATGAGTGCAGTATCTGTTCCCCTTTGTTCTGTGGATTAGGAAAGAAGGTTGGCAAATGAATGGACTGATTAAGGGCCGCAATTGGATACCACCTTGGGCATGAAGGAGGGATTGGTCCTGATGGACACCCTATCCGCATGAAAGATGATGAAAGGCTCCACTGCCATAAGGGCCTGTAATTCAGATACCCTTCTTGCTGAAGTAATTGCTAAAAGGAAAGCTGTTTTACAAGAAAGGAATTTTAAGTCTGCAGTAGCAGCTGGCTCGAGAGGGGGAAGAGTGAGTTTCTCCAATACAAAGTTAAGGTCCCAGGCTGGAGTTGGAGCTCTCCTAGGTGGTCGTAAGGTTTTGGCCCCTCTGAGGAACTGCTTGAGCAGTGGATGAGGGAAGGTTCTGTGTTATAATGGGATGAAATGGCTGAGGTGTGAATTCCGATGGAGGAGAAGGACAGGCCCTTGTGAATCATCTCAGTTAAATATTGTAAAATCTGAGGTAAATTGGGCACTGCTGTGCTCATCCCTTGAGATTGGTTCCAGGCACATTTTTCAGCATAAGATTTTCTAGTACTAGGCCTCCTTGCCTCTAAAATGATATCCATCACTGGTTTACTGAGGAATGGTAAAGGAGAGATTAGGTAATTAGCCAGGCTGCTAGGTTCAGTGTTTGAAAATGGGGGTGCAGAATCTGGTTTTCCTGCTGAGACAATAAGGAAGGAGTCTGAGGCAGGTGCCATGGGGCCAACAGTGACACACTGCGTAAGAGGGGGTACCAGTGTTGGCATGGCCAGTCTGGTGCAGTCAAAATCGCCTTTGGTTTGTCTTGTTTGATCTTTACTTTGGAGAGCAGAGGCAGAGGAGGAAAGGCATAAATTGATAGGTTTTTCCAGCTGAAGGACAGAGCATCGACTTTCCAAGCTTGTTTGTGGGGAGTCCTTGTTCAAAATTTGCCCAATTGATAGTTCTGGGGGGAGGAAAACAGGTCTTTATCTGGGCTCCCCCATTTGCTTGTCAACATGTTGAAAATCCTTGGTTCCAGTTTCCACTTGTGTGGGTCCATGAGGTTTCTGCTTAGTTCATCTGCCAGTGTATTTAGTTTTCCTGGCAGGAATTGAGCTTGTAGATGCACTTGGTAGATAAGGGTTGTGTTCCACAATGCCATGGCTAATCTGCAGAGGGGGTAAGAATGTGTACCCCCCTGCTTGTTTATGTGCCACATAACATTGGTGTTGTCCATCTTTACCATTAATTGTCCTGGAAGAATATGGTCCTTGAAGGCTGTCATAGCATTCTGTACAGCTAACATTTCTTTTTGATTGATATGCAGTTGTATTTGACTTGGGTTCCATTTGCCCTGAATGCACTTCCCTGCTAGATCAGCACCCCATGAATAGTCTGATGCGTGTGTTGTTAGGGTTTGGGCGGCAGGGGGTAGTGTGAATGGTAATCCCTTGTTATGGTGGCAGGGCCAAGGTATGATAGGAATCATTGCTTCTAGATCCTGAGAATGTTGACACCATAGGCTTTTTAGATACCATTGTAGTTTCCTCACATGCAGTCTTGCATATGGAATTAGAAGAATGCAGGAGGCCATGAACCCCAAGGCTTGTAGAATTTGCCTTGCAGATAGCAGGGTTTTTGTGGCCACTTGTTTGAAGTAGGTTGTCAAATGAATTTGTTTCTCTGGTGTAAGGAAAGCCATCTGGGAAGTTGTATTCAAGCTTGCTCCCAGGAATATATTTTGTTGACAGGGTACCAGGTGTGATTTCTTTTCATTTATGATGTACCCCAGACAAGTTAGCACCCTTTGTACAAATGCCAGATGATTCAAAAGTATGCCCTGGCTTTCTGCCTGAATTAGACAATCATCCAGGTATGGGTATATTTGAATATTTCTTTGCTGCAAAATGCAATGACTGGAGCTAGGCACTTTGTGAATACCCTGGGTGCAGTAGATAAGCCAAAGGGCAGTGCAGATAACTAATAGTGTGTGTAGCCTGCTTTGAAGTGTAGGTATCTTCTGCAAGATTCCCTGATTGGGATGTGCAGGCATGCTTCCTTTAAATCTAGTGTTGCCAACCAGGCATATTTGCCTAGCATAGGGAGCAACTGGTGAAGAGTCAGCATCTTGAATTTTGGAATCACCAAAAAGGTGTTTAGAGTAGACAGGTCCAGGATAGGATGCCATGAATTGTCTTTTCTGGGTATCAGGAAATGCCTCGAGTAGAAACCTTGTCCCTTTTCCTCTTCTGGTACCAAATGAATAATCCCCATGCTTAAGACAGAAAGTACTTGCTTTTGGGCCTCTGCCCACTGATTTGGGGGTAGATCTGGCCACCCACTTGTTGTTGGTAACATGTGGAAGTGAAATTTGTATCCCTGGGACACTATATTTAAAAAACATTTGTCCTGGGTAATGAGTTCCCAGTTCTTTTCATGAAGAGCAATCTTTCCCCCCAAAGGGGGCAGTCAGTTGAGAAGTGCTTGGCAGTTTTAAAAAGAAGTCATTGAGACAGTTTACAATAGGGGGGGAAGTTTTACTACCCTCAGATTTGGAAGTGGAGGCCCCCCACTGCTTAGTCCTGTGCGTACCCTGGGACTGAAGCCTGGGAGCTCTGCTGGATCTGGGTTTGGACTGGGAAGGTCTGGAAGAGGCAGGAAAGGACCAGTTCTTGGAAGGCCAATGCCTACTAAACCTTGGAGGTTGTACTTGTAAAAAATCTTTAGCAGTTTGCATAGATTTAGCTTTTTCCTCCATCTTTTTAATAACTTCTTCTGCCTTGTTGTCAAACAGGCGGTCCTGGTTTATGGGAGCATCCAGTAATTTCGCTTTAACATGATCTGGCAAGGATTGCTCCTTAAGCCAAGCATGCCTTCTAAGTACAGACCCAGTTACAGCAGCCCTGCATGATGCCTCTAGTGAATCAAAACCACATTGCAAAGTATGTTTTCCAACTTGTTCAGCTGAATGCAGTAAAACCTGTAAATCCTTATTTTCAGCACAATCAGGAATCAACACCATTTTCTGTTTAAGTAATGCAATAATATGCTGCTGATACTTTAACATATGAAACTGGCAGTTTAAGGCCCTAATGGGCAAAGTTGCAGAAGTGTACACCTTCTTACCCCATCTATCCAGTACCCTGGAGTCTCTATCAGAGGGGGTAGGGTTTTTGGCAGTAGTAGCTTTAATGCCCTTAGATCCCTGTAAAATGGTCTCAGGATCCACAGTAGGATTTTTAAAAAGGAACTTATGAGAGTCAGGGACCCTGTAATATGTATCAGGTTTTCTGGGAGCAGGAGGTAAAGAATCAGGAGCCAAGCTAGATTCCGAAAAGGCATCATCAACAATGTCTAGTACAGGAGGTATGGCTAAAGGCCTGTGCTGGGGCAGGAGAAGAAGTCCCTAAGCATCTTTTTAGAATCAGAGACATCCTGACTTTCCCAACGAAAATGCTCCTTGAGGGTATGCAAGGTTTCACCAAAAGAAAAATCCTCCGGGGGGGATGCAGAGGGAATAAAGTCCTCAGCATCAGAATCCTCATGGGCAGATAAGGGTAAATCCTGGTCATCAGAGGAAACAGAAAATTCAGAATCCTGGTCAAAAGTATCATAAGCAAACTCAGTCCTAGGTCTCTTAGAGGGGGGAAGGTTGGCTTCCCCTCATTTAAGTAATAAAGTCTTCAGCCATTCTTATCATTTGTTTTTAGGCATAGAGGCCTAGCCATGAGGTCTGGGCATCAGTTTTCGAGGCATGGTTCAAGTTTTAGGCCTTGAAGAAGAAGATGGCATTGGTTTAATATGCAAGTCAGTAGTCCTGAATACACCCTCAGAAGCCGGTGCCTGCACAGCAGCTCTGGACCCATCCAGGGTAGAAACATCCGCAGGTTCCACAGTTGAAGCATCTTGTGGGATACTGGACTCCGAATGGGTCTCAGTATAGGCCTGTGAATCTGAAGTAGTGGGTATCAGGGGCTGTAAAGCACCTCACTTAGTACCGGTGAACTGGCGACTGGCTTAGGAGAAGCGTCATCAGCAGCTTTGGACCTCGGTGGCCTGTCTCTGTCTCTGTCTTTGTGTTTTTCGGAATGTCGATAGTCGGATGGCTTACCGAAGACATATCGGGATAACTGAACTGAACACCAAAATATTTAGAAGTGTAAATATACTGATGACAGATAGTTCGTGGTTTAAATAAGGCACAGAACCGACATTGAGGTACGTAGTGGTCAGGGCCTAGGCAAGGAATACAGTACGAATGAAAATCTTTATGAGGTATTAGCATTCCACAAGTAATGCAATTATTTACTTTTACTGACATCGGTTTAGAGCAAGAAAAAGTTTCCCCAACTGGGTACTTAGCTTTTAGTTGAAGACTTCGGTTTTGAAACTCGAAAATGAAAATTTCAGGAGTCAGCCAACTGGCACTTGCGAACTGCTTCTGCTTCGGGCACTGCACGGCAAGAAAGACTGATGTAATGGCGGCGGCTGCAGGTTTTATACCCCTGATGACCTGACATCATGGAAGAAGGGACAGCAACCGACGCAGGACCCAAGACTTTGTTAATCAGGCTGACTGAGGGCAAATGCAAGCAGATAACCCAAATGTGATGACTGCAACAGTGAAACACAAAGAACATCTGAGTCAGCCATCTTGGACTGGGCCAAGTGTTTTAAGATGCTGGGTTTCAAGGAAAGTGTTGCAAGTAGAAAGCCTAGACCAATGAGTTGTTAGTAGGAAATAACTGACAGCTAGAGTAAGATTTGTGATAGTTTTCCTGGCCTAGGCAAAAAAAGACACTTGGTATGCAAGTCCTGGTGCTGAATCTGCCTACACACTCAGGCTTACCCCTCCTAATTGACATCTACAAATTCAACAAAAATTCAAAGACAAAAAGGAAGGTTCCCCAAAGGGGCACTTATCTGGATAGATGAATGGAGTAAAGGTACAAATGACCAAACTACGAACAGCCCTATGCATGCACAACTTGCATTTGGGCTGGCAGTGAGATAGTCTAATGAACCACACTAGTACAAACATCTTTATACCCCAATGTACATGAGCTGAATTCATGTGTCAAGATGTATAACATAGGGAAGGTAATGCTTTGGTACCCCAGCCAGAGATCAGCAGTGATGACCTATATGTCAGGAACACTGCAACAGCTATCTCAGTCAGGATATCCCATTGCCAAGGCCAGAATGGAGTTACCACAATGATTTTTGGAGAGTCCTTCTGAATCTTCAGAATGACTCTGGATATTACTGGAAAGGGTTGTAAAGAATAGAGGAACATTCCTGTCCAAGGAAAAGAAAAAGTATTTGTCTTCCAGGCTTCTTGTATGGATTTGTGGAGCAGATCTTTGCCAAATGACTACTGTGAGTGGACGCTAGAAGATCTAATTGAGGTGTTCCTCACAGGTGTATCAATTTATGGTCCTGCTCATATTATCTGCCATGCAATTTTTGGTCTGACTGTATGTAAGACTCCTGTAGAATGACATTGTGCTGAAAAGCACTATCCCAGGCTGCCATGGCTAGTCTGCACAAAATGGTAAGACCTGGTCCGCATGGTTTATGTACTAGATCACTGTGCTATCGGTGTATACCTGTGATGATCCTGTGGCCATAGATTGAGAGATGAGAACATTTATAAGTGCCAATATTTCTTCTACATTTGTATGTTTTAGTCTATTTTGTGTTTCCCAGAGTCTGCACGTTTATCCTCACAAACCTGACTCCTCAAGCAAAGTCTGAGGAGTCTGTTGTGACAAACTATGCTGAAGCTGGAAGGGAAAATAAGAGACCTGGATTTGTACAGATTTAGACTCTCCAACACAGAATCTTCTTTTCAGAAACTCCAAAACAGGAATCCAAAATATCAGTAGATGTTGATATAACCATAGAGATTGTAGGTACCACGGCATTTTTCTCACTTGGAATCTTGCTAGAAGAATCATGAGAATCATAGAAGTCATGAAATTTGCAATCCTGAGAAATTCCCTTGCAGAGACTCTCAAAGGTACATACAATCTTTTTCCTGTGGAAGAAAAGCTCTTTGAACTGAAGTATATGGGAGACACCTCAGGAAAACCATCTTATGATGACGTGCCAAACATGGCTTTTGCATGTTCTCTAGAATGTCTGTGTAGGATTATCCCTCACCCAACTGAGAGACTTCTGACACTTTGAAAAAGACTGCAAAGATAAGGGATTCATCTAAATAGGGAAAATGTGAATACCTTGCAGTTTACAATAGGCTGTCACTGGAGATAGACCACTTTGTGAATACTCAAGGAGCTCTGGATAGACAAAAGGTTAATACACAGAACTGATATTTAAAAATGTCGCAAATCTGGATGTATAAGAATATGATGCTGAATGCTACACAAATGCACTCTACAAGCACCTACATGAGTGCATGTATCATGCTATCCCTAACAGAACCAAGACCCTATCCCCCAAAAAAAGGAAACCCATTTGGTGGTCCCCTGCCATAAACAAACTCTACAACAAAAGGAAGAAACTATTACAAAAAAGAGTAAAATCCCATGAATGGAGGAGCTCCCTGACCAGCTTCAGTAAGAAGCTAAGATCCCTCATAAAATCCTCCAAAGCGAGTTTCGAAAGCAAAATTGTCACGGATTCCAAAGACAACCACAAATCATTCTTTAGCTATGTCAAGAATCTCAATGGCAACACTCAGATCTGTGCTGAGCTACAGCAAAATGTCACAAAATATACAGAGCCAACTGATATTGTCAACATCTTGGCAGACAGGTTCAGTGCAAACTTTATCCCCCCTCTCACCACCTAAAGGGCCCATAACTATACCAGAAGAATGTAAAGCCACATTAATCTCAAGCATGCAGGTAAAAATGTCACTCTCTAAAGCTAAAAACACAGCGTCCATGGGACTGGACAATATCCCTGCATCTTACACGAACTCCAAAATGAACTAGTCCCCCACCTAAACTCCACATTCCGTCACAGCCTCACCACAGGTTATGTGCTCACTGAATGGCACACAGCAACGGTTATCCTACTCCACCAAGGAGTTGCCACCACAGACCCCAGGAACTATCGCCCTATTAGTCTGACAAGCCTGGTCTGCAAGGCCATGGAGCGTATCATCATGGAACTCATAAACAAAGACACTGGAAACCTCTAGACTTTGGACTCTACCCAGTTTGGATTTGTAAAGGGCAGATCATGTCTCCTAAACTTGGTAGACTTCTTTGAAACAGTTATCAAAGCCATAGACAAGGGTAAGATGGTCCACACAGCCTATCTAGACCTTGCTAAGGCCTTTGATACTATCCCCCATTCAGGAATTATAGATAAACTCACTAACCTAAACATAAACCCTTACATCATGAGATGGGTTGCCAGCTGGCTCATGGACAGAACCCACACAGTGAGTTGCAAACTCCAAATCCGGCTCCAAACCAGTGACAAGTGGAGTGCCCCAGGGTTCAATCTTGGGACCTCTCCTGTTTGGTATCTACTTCTCTGAAGTGCAAGTGAACACTGAGGATCTATGGCTAACCAAGTTCGCAGATGACTGCAAACTGGGTGCCATAATCAATTCCCCTGCTGAAATAGACATCCTGCAAAAGGGCCTCACCGAGACAGATACCTGGTGCCAAAACCATGGCCTCAAGCTAAATGCCAAAAAATGCATTGTCATCCCCTTTGGTAAAAACACAGTACCCATGAACTACCAAATAGGTGGCAGTTCACTTGACACAGAGAATGTGATAAGAGACCTTGGGACCCAAGAGGATAGTAACTTCTCCTTTGATAATCACATCACCACAGTGGTCAGAAAATCCTTCTACATGGCCCACCTAATCACAAAAGGGTGCGCATCTAGAAAAAAGGAGTTCATTGTCCCCCTCTATTCATCACTTATCAGACCCATCATTGAGTACAATGCCCCTTTTGGAATGTACCTCAAAAGACACCTACAACAACTGGAGAGGCCACAGAAGTACCTCACCAAGATGATTACTGGCATCAAACAGTTGCCCTATGCCGACCAGCTCAAGAAACTCCAACTTTACTCAGTCGCATATCGCCTACTCCGAGGTGATCTCTCTCTCTCTCTGACATACAAAGCTATGTCAAACCCAGAATTGATGGACATGCTCCACGTAAAGAAATCCCAATCTCTCCGAGCTACACACTCTAGGGACCTAAACCTCACCACAACAATAAACAGGACATGCTGGAGGGATAGATTCTTGTTCCAGAGACTTCCCATGCTCTCGAACAAAATTCCCATCTACATCAAGCAGCACTCCTCATTAGCATTCTTCAAGAAAAACCTTGATGAATGGAAGGGTAATAGGAAATTCACCCCTGGGATAACTTCTGTGGCTCTACTCGACACAGGAATTTAATCTGCATGGGTGGAGAAAGCCAAGACACTTTTTGGCTAGGCTTACTTATGCCCTCGGGCTGATAGCCTAGTACCTACCTATGAATCTATGATGATATGCTGCTTTTAAATCTAATTCCACCAGAACACTGAAATGGGGAATGAGAGATAACAGGTTGCAAAGGGACACTATCACAAACAGGCTTAGAAAGGAAATATCCCAAAGTGGTCTCCATGAGTTATTTTTTAATTTGGTGCCAGAAACATTTCCTGAATAAACCCCTTCTCCTAGGTGAGGAAGGCAGACTGCTTCTATCAACCTATTGATAAAGCTTACACTGAAGGACAGGAGAGAAAAAGAGGAGTTAGGTCTGGTGAATGAGGGGAAAACCCTCTCCCATCTGTAATCTTAATGGATTACTTTAAAAATGAAAGTTATTTACTCACCATAACAATAGAACTGTGTTGTCTGTTTCTGTCTGGTTCAACTTGTGGGTTATTGGATTTGACATGAATCTGATGCTTGCCAACTTCTAAGACTTTAGCTTGATAAATGCTGCCTCCTCTACACATTTACCCCCACTGCACTAGAGCTATCTCAGATCTAGTTTGCCCCCTCCTTCTGTTTAAACTTTCAGACCTAGCCCTCAAAGGGAGAAAAGCCAAAAAGCGAAGGACTCAAGAAAAGAAGAGGAAATACTCTCCCTGGTTAGTCATCTCTGGAATAAAATAGCGAAAAAGGCAGGGGTGATTGGGTTTGAACCATACAGTAACAGGCAACATGAATTTACCATTATGGTGAGTACATAATTTTCGTATCTGATGTTGTCTTTTCCATCTGGGTTCAACCTGTGAGACAAAGTCCCCAGCCACGTAACACCCTAGGGTAGTCTCATGGAAGGCTATTGCTCTAGACCTCAAATGGATACCCAATTTGTTGTGGGGCACCAATATGTGATGGCCCACCTGTAGATCAGTGTGTATATTGTGCCTAGTCAGCCATTCTAGCCACAGAGCAAGTGCATATACAGTGGATATAAAAAGTGTACACACCCCTGTTAAAATACCAGATTTTTGTGATATAAAAATGAGATCACAATAAATCATTTCAAAACTTTTCCCGCCTTTAATGTGACCTATAACCTGTACAATTCAATTGAGAAACAAACAAATCTGTTAGGGGAATAAATATAAAAAAAAACATACAATAAGCTGGTTGCATGTGTGTGCATACCCTTAAACTAATACTTTGTTGAAGCACCTTTTGATTTAATTACAGCATTCGTTCTTCTTGGGTACACACCTGCCATTAGTTAGAGAGACTCTCTGATTAACCCCGAATAAAGTTCAGCTGTCCTAGTAGGATTTCCCTCACATTTACTCAGCTGCCTGCTACAGCAAAAGCCATGGTTCTTAGAAAGCTTACAAAGCATCAAAGGTTGAAAGGTATCAGTCAGGAGAAGGGTACAAAAACTTTCTACAGTATTGGATATACCATGAAACACAATGAAGACAGTCATCAAAAAGTGGAGATAATATGGGACAGCACTAACACTGCAAAGAACCGGATGTCCCTACAAAATTGATGGAAAGACAAGACAAAAAGTGGTAAGGGAGGCTGCCAAGAGACCTACAGCAACACTGAAGGAGCTGCAGGAATTTCTGACAGATACTGGTTGTGTACTACATGTGACAACAATCTCCTGTATTCTCCATATGTCTGGACTATGGGGTAGGGTTGCAAGACAAAACCATTTTCTTACACAGAAAAACATCCAGGCCCGGTTAAAATTTGCAAAACAATACATTAATTCTCCTAAAAGCATGTGTGGAAATGTGTTATGGTCTGATGAGACCACGGTTGAACTTTCTGGCCACAATTTCAAATGGTACATTTGGTGCAAAAACAACACTTCACATCACCAAAAAAACACCATCCCCATGATGAAGCATGGTGGTGGCAGTATCATGCTTTGGGGTTGCTTTTCTTCAGCTGGAACTGGGGCTTTAGTCAAGGTGGAGGGAATTATAAACAGTTCCAAATACCAGTCACTTTTGGCCTAAAACCTTCAGGCATCTGCTAGAAAGATGAAGATGAAGAGGAATTTCACCTTTCAACATGACAATAATCCCAAGCTTACATCCAAATCAACAAAAGAATGGCTTCACCAGAAGAAAATTAAAGTTTTGGAATGGCCCAGCCAGAGCCCAGACCTAAGTCCAATAGAAAATCTGTGGGGTGACCAGAAGAGGGCTGTGCACAAGAGATGCCCTCGCAATCTGACAGATTTGGAGTGCTTTTGCAAGGAAGAGCAGGCAAATATTGCCAAGTCAAGATGTGCCCTGCTGATAGGTTCTTACCCAAGAAAGATGAATGTTGTAATTAAATCAAAAGGTGCTTCAACAAAGCATTAGTTTAAGGGTGTGGACACTTGCAACAAGCTTATTGTATGTTTTTTATTTTTTCCCTAACAGATTTGTTTTTCAATTGAATTGTACAGGTTATAGGTCACATTAAAGGTGGGAAAAGTTTTGAAATGAGTTATTGTGGTCTCATTTTTTTATATCACAAAAACCTGGCATTTTAACAGAGGTGTGTACACTTTTTATAGCCACTGTAAGTTACTGAGCATGTGCAAGATCAGGGCAATTTTTTTATAGTCAGTATTAGTGCAAGCTTGAATGGAGATGCACATGTGAGTGTGTTAGAAGTAATGAATCAGTCAGTAAGCTTTTGAAGTTCGAAGTATATGTTCCACTTACAGCTCCTGATGTGTTTATGTACAATAAACTATTTGAACCCATCCCGTGCCTCAGTGTGTCATTTGAATACACGAGACATGTGACATGGTGTCAGAATGGGATATGAAGTTGAAGCAGCTCGCAAACCATGAGGCACGCAGGTAGAAGTAAAGTAATATACAGGAGCAAACTTACAAATACATCAGCAGTTACTTGAAGGTACTTAAACTAATTTTAAATTATTTTCAGTTGCCAAACGTGGCATAGCATTCGAAGTGTTGAAAATAATTCTCAAGATATTCAAAATGTCAGAAATAGCAACATAATGATTAAAGTATTTGAAATAATCTCTGTGTTTAAAATGTTCGAAAAGGCTAAAATGTCCGAATTTTTTGCAATGTGTGAATTTTTTGCAGTATCTAAGATTTTTTGAAGTGTCCGGAGTGTTCAAGGTACTTCAGTGTTAAAGTAAAGCATTATTGGAGAGATTGTTGCACACTTGAGCATAATTAGAAGTACCATGTCTGTATTTATGTTTAAAAGAAATTTATTGTTATGGCAGATGGATTCCACAGACCTAAACCGCTGATGTTTGATAATAATATTGCTGAGAATTGGCTAGTGTTTGAGCAATATGATATTTTCATACAGGCTGCATTTTCTGATAAAAGGCACACATACAAAAGCATTTATACTTCTCAATTTAGCTGGCTCAGAGGCCACTGAATGAGAATGTTCATTTGTGTATACACATGCTGTGTATGCAGGGGAGGTATAAAACCGCTATACTATGATACAGGCTAAAACGCAGGAAGACCCTCAGTGCTTAAAATGTAAATTTAGAGAAATATCTAACCCTCAAATGAATATTACAATGGAAAGGCATACATTTTACATGAGAAATCAAAAGTCTGGTGAAACTTTTGCAGCATATATTACCAGCTTAAGAAATAAAGCTAAAGTAAAAAAATAAATAAATAAAAAAATTGCCTAAATCTCCTTGTGTTCTGACTGTGCTTCTCAAACATTTTGGAAATATAGAGTATATTTTAGAGTAATGCCGCAGTGGTACAGCGGTAGCATTGTTACCTCACAGCAAGAGGTTCTCCCGTTCGATTCTCAGCTTGGCTTGGGAGTGCCTTCTGCGTGGAGTCTGCATGTCCTCCCCGCGGTTGGGTAGCGTTCGAAAGACATTGCGTGCGTAAATGGGCGTGCCTTCGTTGAAGGTTGGGCATCGACCTGGCACCTCGGCATTTCGTAAAAATCTACTGCCAATCATTAGCGGACCAGAGTTCCGCTGTGGCGACCCCTTACTGAGAAAAAGCCGAAAGACAAACAACAACAGAGTATATTTTAGAGCATTTATTATAACTGTAATTGCCTTACTATTGCTACAACTCAAGTGCTCTAGGTTGCACTGCATCTGAATTGTGTGTTTTAGCTGCTTTTCTGTATATATAGACTTCTCTGTATATGTAGACTAGCTACTTATTCTGCTGTATTACTGCCTCTTAAATCATGTTTCAGTTGTGCACTTGCCTTGCTTCATTTAAAAAGTTAATTGCTAATTTTGCAGAGTTTTAATTGCATTTACTCTTTAGGACTGCACACTCAAGTGTGTTAGTCTTTTCTGTGTTTATTTACTGTATTATTGCATTGTTTAGCCTGTTTTAACAAAAACAAATACTATCTTGTCTGCTCATTTCCCACCTTTCCTAGCCAGTCCATATCCCAGGCTTTGCTTGTCTCAGGACTTTATTTTCTGTGTTCAGAGCTATCCAGACCTTGCCGTGCTACAGGGAAGTCCTACTGCTGACCAGTGGGAGTGGTGAGCATTGTACTGCCAGAGGAGTGGTTTCCAGCTCTGACATTGTAATTTTATTAGCCTTTTTGGGCTGATTTCTATCCCTTTCAACTTTCTGGCTTAAAAACGCATGTGTTTGCACATTTTTCGCATCGTGCAGCACTGCGAGGCTACAGTTAAACTATTCCAGGTGCCAGAAAGTCTGCTCTTCAAATTAGCTGGTTTCTCAGTAGTAGTACTAAAATCTGAACCCCTGTAACTACCATTTGCTCTAGAACCTGCTGGAAAGCACTAGGAAGCCTGAAACTGATACAAGCACTCAACTCTCCTTGTCAATAAGGAGAAATTAATTGTAGGCACTAAACAGCCTATAATTGCAAAGTACCTTGCAAAGGTAAGGGAAAACAGCTCTTATACTTTACAAAAAAAGCACCTAAACAGGCATGTCCAAGTGTCAGCTTCTGGTGATTTCTCCTGTCCACCTGGTGAATCTGGGCATACTGGGGCAATGCAGCAACTGCCTCATGTACACAGACAATCCTCTCCTCCTACCACCCAACACTACAACCTGCGAGAGATGCACTTACATAGCCAAACTGGAAGCAAAGCTATCTCTGGCCAAGATTGTGCTAGATAGTCAAGAGGAGAAGGTTAACACCTGCTCTACACCTCAAGCAACTCATAGCCCTTCAAAACCCACACCATTAACACCCACACATAGCAACACTAAACCCACATATGCGGAGGCCCTTAACATTAACCTGCCCAAGTAACAAGGACCTCCGAAGCTGAAATGCAAACAAACACCAGTCACAACCAAAGTGACACATAGCTCACAACACCAGTGTGCCACCCAACAACAGCCCCTAAGGCAAGACAATGTACCCAACACTTTAGTCATAGGTGACTCTATAGTCAGGCACACTGATGTCCCACTCACCAGGCTGAACAAGGAGAAAATTACAGTCAGCTGCCTGTCGAGTGCCAGGATCCGCCACATAATGCATGCACTCAAGTCACTCCACAACAAGTACAAATACAACTCTGTCATTGTCCATGCTGGAGTGAATGACTTGAGATGTACCTCCCTGGACTACATGAAAAGAGACATGGAAGAGCTCTTGGATCATGTGGCCCAGGCAGGTATGACCCTAGCCCTAAGCAGCATCCTGTCTTCGCCCAGAATGATACCACAGTATAAGGACAAAATGATTGACTTCAACAATTGGCTAAGCTTCTGGTGTCATTCAAAGTGGATCCAGTATCTGTCTGTCTGGGAAGACATGATCGGCAAACCACGATGCTTTGCCAGAGATGGTCTGCACCTGTCACCCCTGGGATTCAGGTTACTGGCTAAAGCTATTGCCACCCCTATAGTGCAAGGTTCAAAGGATAAAACCACCACCATAAGAGATACAAGCATGCAAAATCTGAAGGTAATGCTACTCAATGCTAGAAGTCTAAACCTCAAAATGCACTCCCTCGAGGCACTCCTAAAAATGGAGAACATCGATATCTGTGCAGTAACTGAGACCTGGTTCAAGGCTCCAGAGAGCACCCCTGCAATACCAGGCTACGACTCTTACCACACTTTTCAGCCACAAAACCAAGACCAAAACACTAAAGGTGGAGTGTCCATATTCACCAAGGATATTCACACCTCCAGGCTAGTTGCCCAACACAATGCATCTGAAATTCTCCAGGTGCAACTAACACTAGGTAAGACTGCAATCCAAATTGTAGCTTGCTACAGATCCCCCACCATGCCCCAAGATTCTCACTACACCTTTCTAAACATACTGGAAAATATTAAGATACAACCAAACACCCTAATACTGGGTGATTTCAACTACCCTGCTATTAACTGGGAAAACTACTCGGGTACCAACTCCTTTTCCCAACGGTTCTTGGACTTCATAAATTCCAATGCCCTGGATCAACTAATCCATTGTCCCACCAGGGGCTCCAATATCCTAGACCTGGTCATTACAGACATGGGAGATAGATGCTCCACACCAGTGGTCACCCCCTCATTGGTCAGGTCTGACCATAAAGCAAATCACCCTTGACATCCACATCCCACCCCCACCCCCCAGTAAGGAAACCTCCTTAAAAAACTTCTCCAAAGCCATCTTCATGCTACTGAAGTCAGCTATACTCTGTGGCATATCGTCTACTCAGAGGCGATCTCTGCTTAACATACAAGGCCATGTCAAACCCTGAGCTGTTTGACATGTTCCACTTAAAGAAATCCCAATCCCTCAGAGCTACACGCTCCGGAGATCTAAACCTTGTCATCACAATGAACAAAACATGCTGGAGGGATAGGTTCCTGACCCAGAGACTCCCCATACTCTGGAATAGACTGCCCGTACATGTCAAGCAGGGTGCCTCCTTGGCCCTCTTCAAAAGGAACCTTAATGATTGGATGGGAGATAGGAAATTCACCCCGGGGATCATGTCAGTCGCCCTGCTAGACAGAGGTCCAGAGAAGTAAATAGTGTGGGAAGAAATATCCAGGGAATTGTTATGGCTAGGCTTGTATAGGCCCTAGGGCCAATAGCCTAGTACCAACCTATGAACCTATGTAGATTTGTGATCTAAGAGATGAGTTGATAAAAGACTGTCTAGTATGTGGTGTTAAATGATGATGCAGTGAGAAAGATTTTGCTTCAAGATACTGAATTAACACTGAACAAAGCTATTGAGATTTGTCAAATACATGAGATTACAGAAAAGCATATGAATATACTTACTAATGAGAAAAGCATGTTTGCAGTATCTGCTTGTGCGACTGTTGATAGTGCATAGGAGAAAGTTAAGATGAAAAAGAAATACAAATCAAAGGGCGCCATATCCAGCCTCATTGCTAACTGTTGCAATTGTGGAGGCAGTCATGAACCTAAACGGGAAAAGTGTTTAGCTTTTGGTCAGCAATGTCACAAATGTAAAAAGTGGAAAAATTTCAAAAGACTTTGCAAATCTAAAGTGTCATAGACTTATGTTAAAAGAGAGTTTCCGAAGAAGCAAATAAATCAGATAGAGACTGAGAACTGTGAGCAAACTTTCTATGCTGATGGTGTCTCTGTGATCGATGAGAACAGTTAATACAGTAAACTATCTGTTGTCAGCAAAGAGTGAGGTATTTTGTAGTGTACAAATTAATGGGAAACCTGTAGAGCTTAAAGTAGACTCGGGATCTAAGTGCAATGTTATATCAGCACAGATGTTTTCTAGAGTAAAAACGGGTGAGAAACCTGATTCAACAAAAAGTGCAAAACTAGTTGATTATGGTGGGGAAGAGGATCAAACTGATGGCGCAGTAGTTCTTTCAAGTCATTCTGCTGAAACCAGCTATGACTTTCAGTTTTACGTAGTGAAGACGTGCAGTCTCTGTTAGGCCTTAAAGACAGTCTGAGAATGGGAGTGATTTCATTTAATAAAGATATTTTTTACTGAATATTTTGATATTTTCAAAGACAAGCTTGGTAAACTTCCAGTTGCATATTCCTTGAAGTTAATCATGCAGTAAGTCCAGTTGTCAGACCAGCACGGAAGATTCCAGTAGCAATGCAGATGATGAAAATAAAAGCAGAACTAAACAAAATGGTGCATTTAGGTATCCTTACTCCAGCAGAATAACCAAGTGAATGGGTATCTTCCATGGTCACAACTCATAAGAACAGCTCAGATGATATTCCAATGTGTATTGATCCAAGAGACTTAAACAAAGCGCTTAAGCATCCTCATCATCTGTTACATACAGTAGAAGAGGTAGCTACTCCCATGCCAAAATCCATTTTTTTCTCAGTCTTAGATGCAAAAAGCTCTTTTTGACAAATTTCACCGATCAAAAATCTTCATTGTTAACCACATTCAGTACACCTTTTGCTAGATAGAGATTTTTGAGAATGCCATTTGGAATCAGTTCTGCCAGTGATGTCTTTCAATGTGCCATGGAACACATTTTTTGTGGTTATCCATGTGCTATTATAGTAGACATTATTGTTGGAGGCAATGGTGAAGATGAACATGGTAGAAATCTCGGGAAAGTTCTAGACCATGCAAGTGAAGTAAATCTTAAACCGAATCCTCAGAAATGTAAATTCAAACTGAAAGAAGTTACTTATGTGGGACATCTGTTTATCAGTTCTGGCTTACATCCAGATCTGTTTATGCAAGCAGCAATTCTTGAGATGCCAGTTCCAGAGAATGTCACATCTTTACAACGTTTTCCAGGTATGGTCAACTATTCAGGAAAGTTCATTCCAGACGTGACTGAGTTTTCTGCACCATTATGTGAGTTGACACACAGAAATGTACACTGGTCCTAGCTGGAACACCCTCTAAGAGCATTTGATATTCTGAAGAAGAAAATTGCCAGTCTACCCACATTGACATACTATGATGTTCAAAAAGCTGAAATTCTTTCTTTTGATGCTTCAAAGTACAGCCTTGGTGCAGCATGTCTTCAAGAAGGCATACCAGTAGCCTATGCGCCAAGAACCTTAACTCAAACAGAGATGCATTATGCACAAATAAAGATCTTTTTGGCAGTAGTGTTTGCATGTTTGAAGTTCAATGATTATATTTATGGCAGACCTATCCAAATAGAGACTGATCACCAACCATTAGTGACAATTTTGAAAAAGTCAATGCATGCAGCTCCAGCACGATTGCAACGCATGATGTTAAAATTGCAAAAGTACAATTTCAATATTGTTTAGAAAAAGGGCAAACACTTGTACCTTTTTGATGCTTTGTCACACACACCTAGACAAATGACAGAACAGCATGAAAATGAAACAGCAGACTTTAAAGTCATGGAAGTCAGACATTTTTCATCATTGTGGTTTAATGAACTAAGAAATCACACAGCTTCAGATGCAAATCTCCAGAAGCTAAAAAACATCAGTCAAGGATGGCCAACACGACAAACCAATTTACCACTTGACATTCAACAGTATTTTCCTTACTGAGATGAATGCCTGATGGAAGATGGAATCATCATGAAAGGTCCAAAAGTGGTAATTCCTAAAGCATTCCAATAGGAATATATCAAACTCTTGCATCATGGTCATCCAGGTACTGATTCAACCAAAAGAAGGACACGAGGCATTGTATTTTGGCCTTCTATGTCCAAAGATATACAGAAGGAAACTCTAACGTTTAATTTGCAACAGCACCAAACTGCATCAACAAGAAGAACCACTTCAGCTACACCAGATTCCTGAATTACCATGGTCGACAGTTGCCACAGATATTTTTGAATGGGATTCAGTATTTAATTTTGAATGGAATTCATTACTTAGTGTTAGTAGACTCTTATTCAAATTGGTTTGAAATGCACCTACTTCCTAACTTGATGCCCAGCACAATCATTACAAAATTGAAGAGACATTATTCTGTCCATGGAAGTCCACACAAAGTCATGTCTGACAATGGTGCACAGTTAACAAGTCAGCAGTTCAAGAAATTTGCTGTCTTGGGACTTTGTTCATATTACCAGTAGTCCAGAGTATTCACAGTCAAATGGGTTAGCTGAACGTGCACTTACTTGGTTCACCTGCTCAGAGATTGATGCCCAGACAGACTAGAGCAACTTTACCATCAGTAAACAATTGTTAGTACCAAATGTAAAGAACAATAGAGTGGTCAAGGCTCAACTTTAGAGAAAACATCAGTCACAAAAGTTGCACTACGATAAGACCAGTAAACCCCTTAGACCGTTACTACAAGGAGAAGTTGTGAGAATGCAAACATCTAAAGGATATGACTGAGTAGGAATCATGAAGAACATTTGTGAAGAGCCAAGATCTTACATCATACAATCAGGAGGAATGGATTTCGGATGGAATCGAAGACGTGTTATTTGTGTCCAAATCAGTGATGCAGCAAATTGCCCGTGCTGACGACTCTAATTCCCTGAGTGACTCAACAACTGTTTGAATCCAAAAAGGCAGTGTGCTTCCTTCAAATAATTTTGATGCAATCCCTGATGTTACAGTTTTGAAAGAATATCCAGATACTGTCCCTGTTGCTAAATGCAGTCAGAATTTCTATGTTACAAAATCAGGTAGAATTTTCAGACCAAATCCAAAATGCACAGCAACATGGACTTGCGCTCAGTTTTGTTTATTGAAATGCTGATACATTGTTTAGCTCTCAAAAATGTCTTTATTCTCCTGTTTTGTATGTTGAACAAAATAAAAGAGGGATGATGTAGATCAGTGTGTATATTGCACCTAGTCAGTCACTGTAGTCACAGAGCACATGCATATAAGTTACTGAGCATGTGCAAGATCAGTGCCATTTTGTATACTCATTCAGTGCGAGTGCAAGCTTGAATGGAGATGCATATGTGTAAGTTTGAAGTAATGAATCAGATAGTAAGCTTATGAAGGTTGACGGATATTTTCCACTTATAGCTCCTGATGTGTTTATGCACAATAAATTACTTGAACCCATACTGTACCTCAGTGTCTCATTTGAATACACAAGACATGTGAGTTGCAGCTGTACAAATGTCATCCAAAGCAGCTTTGGAGAAAAAGACTGTAGAAGTAGTTATAGCTCTGGTAGAATGACCTTTGGGTTTACGGCATTGAAGACCTTCCCTTCAAACCATACCCCAATGAAATACAATCAGAAAACCATATGGATAGAGTAACCTTAGATACAAGAGCACCCGAGACTTACAGAATGAGACAAATAACTGCTTATATTTTTCTAAATGACTTTCTCCTGTCCAAATAAAACCTCATTTGCCTATGGACATCAAGGGAATGCAGTAGATATCCACTCCTATTAGAAAAATCGAGGTAAAAAAGACTGGCAAATGAACGGTCTGGTTCAAATTATTCTTTGATACCACCTTAGGAGAAAAGCAGGATAACTC
This sequence comes from Protopterus annectens, assembly GCF_019279795.1. Lineage (NCBI taxonomy): Eukaryota > Metazoa > Chordata > Ceratodontiformes > Protopteridae > Protopterus > Protopterus annectens. The sequence continues at coordinate 285,586,564 of NC_056729.1, read as the reverse complement.
TCTCTCTCGATGAAAAAACAAATAAGGAGGGACAGCAGAGAGGGTCTGCAGCTCTGACAAATGTTTGGCAGAAGTAATGGTCAACAAGAATGAAGTCTTCCATGACATTTTAAAATCAACACTAGCAGAGGGCTGAAAAAGAGGTGCAGCCAGCACCTTGAGCTTAAAAGTCAAGTTGGAAGATGGAACAGGATCTTGGTCAGGAAATCAAAATAAAAGGGTTCCTTGCAGAAAGTCTTGCACAATCTTAAGGATAGCCAACAACACATCTTTCTTACCAATGGGAAAGCTGCATATAGCTGCCAATTGGACTTAACTAGTCCTAAAATTAAACAAACCAATGAGAAAGTCCAGGATATTCTACAATGGTGCTGAAAAAGGATCCAAGCCTTGAGAGACAGCCCACAAAGCAAAATACTTCCACTTGCTAGCATATGCCCTGCCAGTAAGCATCTTTTGGGAAGAAGTTAAGATGTGAATGAATCTATCTGAAAGCCTTGGATTCCTGGCCATCACAGGAAAGGGAGAAACCAAGTGGTTAACCTCAGCATTCAAAGGTTGGGTGGATTCAGGCCCCTGGGTGAGAAATAAGATACAGAATGGGATCCAGGACCCAAGAAAATTACCTCAGGAGAGGCCAAAGGCAGGGGAAACACACATGATGAGGCCAAAAAGGAGCAATGAGTATTAAAGCTGCTCTGCAATGGACCACTTTCTGAAGAAACTTTATCATAAACACGGTTGGAGGATATGCATACAGAAGACCCACAGGCCAAGCATACAGAATATCCCTGGGTGACTACCCCTGAGAAAGAACTAAGGCATAATATCTGCTGCATTTGGCATTGGATGGGGAAGTGGACAGGCCTCAACATGGAGTGCCCCAGTGCCAAAAAATCCAAGCAGCAAACTTCGGATACAGAGACCACTTGTGAGGAAAGAGAATGTTCCTGCTCAAACTGTCTTCTAAGATGTTGGATTTCCTTGGGATGTGCATTGCAATCAGAAACCACTGAGTCAAAATTGGCCATTGCTAGACTCTTATGGCCTCTTGACAAAGGGGTAAGACCTGGTTCCCCTCTGTTCAGATACCAGACCACTGACATATTGTCAGTCTGGACAGAGATCACACCCTTTTGGAGAGTGTGCTGAGAGCCTACAACACAAGGAGGACAACTCTCATCTCCAAGATGTTGATGTGTATGTAGGTCTTGGTTGAAAACCAGGTTCCCCAATAGTCTTTTCTTTGAAAAATCCTCCCTGCTCCAGAAGAGAGGCATCCATCAGGACTATAGCCCGAGGAGATGGAAATGTGAAAGGTATCCCTGTGGACACCAACAGAGATGCTAATCTTCACTTGATCTGATCTCAACAAACAGAGGTAAAATGGACTGCACAGTGACTATCTAGAACTAGCTCTGCTTCAAACTGAATCAGCTTGCTCAAATCCAGGAGTGGCGTGAGGTCTTTTTTGGAACCAATAAGAATCTTGAGTAGACCCTCAGGTCCTTGGTCTAGTGGGACCTCTTGAATGACTTGACTTGCTAGCAGCTTCTGGATTTGATGGCTGCCACTCTGATGGGGTGGAATGCCTGGAAGTTATTTAAGAGTTGTACTAGGGACTTGTAAAGATGGAATTGAATAGCCTCTGGATAAGACTCGACAGCCAGGCATCTAAGGTGATGGCCTCCCAAGCTTTCAAGTGTAGAGCCAATCGACCTCAGACTGCCTTCACAGCAAGACAGTTGGGCAACCCTTCGGGGTCACAATAAGGCCTTTGCAAAGAATCCTTCATAAAAGTGCTGGTTCTGTGAACTACCCCTGCTACGAGGGAAGTCTCCACTGTGGTTGCCCCCTGCCATGAGAAACAGCAGAAGCCGCTTGAAAGGGTTTCAGTGATTTCCTAAAAGAAGAGACATTTTCCTCCTTATAGTTCCAAGAAAAGGGATGTTGAGGGGTAGCAAAATGAACACCAATGGCAGACAGCATCTTCCCATCTTGGTCCCTCCTGGGCAAATTGTCTTCAACTTTCAGCTCAAAAAGAGAAGAGCCATCAAATAAGATGTTAACAAAGGACACCTTAAAGCAGTCCACAACATCACACAAACTCATCCAAGTGTGGTGAGACCAGTGCCAGCCACCTGGGATGTGCCACCAGCTGCATTGGAAAGCAGATGCATAGACATGGTTAGAGGGTGGACAAGTCTTCTGAGTGTCTGGAGACTGCTGTGTCTTCACTGCTCTTGCGACTTCTGATAAAATGTCCTGTTGGAGCCTGGCCAAATGAGCTAAATAATTTAATGCCTTCAGCAAGAAGGTGACTGAGGCTTAAGTGAGCTTCCCTAAGCAGTCAAATGCATGAGACACACCACTCAGGGAATGGACCAAGGAACCCTCCTCTAAAGTGTCCTTTTTAGTGGCCGCTGTCACCAAAATATCCATGGCAGGACCCTAGCCCCAGTGTTGCAGATACTTTGGAGGGATGGGGATCTTGTCGGGATTGGTTCTCCTGTGCTGGGCTCCTTCCACTCATTCTGGGACACCAAGTCAATAAGTACATCTGGAGGGTGAACCACCCAAGATGAGAATGGGCCCATTATGAAGGCCTCCAAGAACAGAGACTCCTGGCAGTCCAGCCCCAGCAGTGAAGAAAAAGCTCCAAAAGATTGTCAAAAGAGGCATCCTCATGGGGGAATTTGGGAGATCCTTCTCTTGCCTCAAGGTCGGTGTCATCCATGAGTATCGCCTCAGATAAGTCAAGGTGTTTGCTCTTGCACCTAGTCTTACAAAACCCTTCCCACCCTGGAGACCCTGGGGGAAACAGAAGAGGCTGGGGGCCCTACTGGGAGGGCAGCTTGGAGACCACAAGGGAAACAGAAGAGGCTGGGGACCCTACTACAAGGGCACCTTGGAGTCCACCAGGGGTGTGCTGTCTCAGAGCATGTGGCTACAGGCATGGACATGGAAGAGGGGGGCACCAGTCATGCAAGACCATTCTCCCTCCTGATGGAAGAACATTCTTTCTACAACATCAAAAGTAGACACAGAAGCTGGGTGACTAGACCCAGCAGACCTAGGGTCCGAAGACCCTAAGGGTGCACCTGAAACTAGAGCCTTTCTGCAGTGTCTTGACACCAAGACTGGTGCTGGATTATTTAGAGCAGAATCCCTGAGTGGGAGGAACAACCCTGTAACTGGGATCATCAAACCTGACCACAGAACCCTGTCTTAACCTGTTGGCCCAGAGGTCTACTCGGCTCAAATACCACCGAAGTTGAGGAAACCAAAGTAAGTATTAAAGTCAGAATTGAACAGGTTGTCATCTCTAATCTTAAGGAATAGAAGATAACTGGTTTTGAACATCTCTGATCTGTAGAGCTCAAGGGGGGAAACCAAGATACAGGAGCTGAAGCTCAAGGACAGGGATCTCAAGCTGATGGAATGAGGCCTAACTCCATCTGTGCTTGTAAGAAGAACCACATTAGCTGCTGTAATTCTTAAGTCTTCAAGCTCCCAACAGATTGAGACCAAACCAAGGAAGCCACTGAGATGGGTTTTGAAGATAGCATGCCAGAAAATGGATCCAGCCTACTTGTCTGAGCCAGGAAAGGTTGAATCTGAGTAAAAGACAGGAAGGATTTGCGAGAAAGCTGCCATGGAGTACAGAGAGAAAATGGAAAGAAGATCTGCCCCAAAGGAGCCATCCAACCAGAAAAGGTACACTAATTGCAGGGCTAGATGCCTGGCCAATGACTGGAGGTGAAGGAGACCAGCTCCAAAAGCAGTGAAGCCAAAGAAGATTGGCTCCAAGGCAGCAGAGCTGTTAACAGGGATTAGGCCACCAGGAGATTCAAGAGTCTTGAGACTTTCAGATCCATCAAGTCACAGTAGAGCGAAAGACATGGCAGACTGCTTATGGTCTCCCTAGGAAGCTTAACCTACTTATGGACAGACCTGTTCTCTTTGCTGGAGGAGGCTGATGAAGAGTCCCCTGAAGGCAGAAGACCCTCAAGCATAATTTTGGCCCTTCTCTTGTTAATGATGTAAATACCAAAGCCCTCACAAATGGCACAAGGGGGACTCCAGGTGAACAGCCATGAGTCAATATACACATCGCTCATGAGCATCCTGGGAAAGAAGCTTATGCCTAAAAGACATGTATCTTTTGAAACCTTAATCCATAATAAATTTAAGACCTACCTAACCTAACCCTAACACACAGAAAAAAAACCCACAAGCAAGGGCAAGAAAAACACAACCTACACCAACCTATTCTGACTATGATTAATAACCAGTCAAAAAATATCATAACACTACACTAACCAAGTACAAAAAGGCAGATAGAGGAGCAAACACACTCAAAAAGCCTTAATTAATAACAGACACAGAGAATGGAATGAACGACCAAGCTGCTATCCAGAATGTCGGCAAACTATACCTGAGGTAGCGCTAGTGGAGCAGAGGGTTAAAGGTAGAGGAGGCACAGCTCGTCAAGCTGAAGTCTTGGTAGTTTGCCGGCATCAGATTTGTGTTGGATCTAATAACCCACATGTTGAACCTAGACAGAAAAAGACATCAGATCCTATCTATCTGAAACAAACTGTTGCCAAAAAGAGAAATGGAGTCAGACATTCAGGGTTTTCAAGAGTGACTGGGCTGTGGTGAGTCTGTTCTATGTTCTGGGGGGGGGGGGGGTGTCCTTTCTTTTTGGATCCACTCTGGCATTGCTTTTTAAACATTTGCTTACCGGCAAGTTGCTGTCTTTGCTTATTTTGCTTTTTGAAAAACGTTGAAGGGGTAAGCATTAAACCCCTTGGTAAACTTGAAGAAGGAAGGCTGAAAAATGTGAGAAACTCCTTGAATTGGCTTACTGCTCTCATTATACTTCTTAAGCACATCTGCAACAGATGATCCAAAAACCTAACTTTCTGTCTGAGTAAGAATTCAAACTTTTAGCTTTAACATCCGCTATAATGTTTTGAGTATACAACCAGGTAGACATCTTGACACTTCAAGTGGCAGCAGTCCTAAAAGTGTCATCGCCAGAATTATATGCACATTTTAAACAGTGGATAGAGACTTGAGACACAGGTTCATGGGTGTGTACAAAGCTAGCTACAAATGCTTTTTTAAGCCTAACCATGCATTCAAAATCTCTGACAAGTCCAAGTAATCTTGGTAGTGTAAGCCGGGCTTGGAAGATAAAACATTTACAAGCAGGGATCCAGGAGATGAATCGTTTTCAGGCTGCCTGTGTCAGTTAGGGAGGTGAACCATTTTCAAGCCACCTGTGTCCATTAGAGACAAAGGTGTCAAACCAGGGATGTGTTTACAGTTCCTGATCAACTGTCCAGGTTACACTTTGATTGGGTTATGGAGAAACTCTGTTTCACATGGATGGGAAGCCTGTTCCAGAGAAGGGGTAGTCCAAGGGATACATGCCTGTCTCTCCAGCAGGTCCTTTACATGACAAGGCAAGGTTCAAGTCTTTATAATTCTGATGCTGTTCTTTTTGTGGAGGTGTGGGAGGTCCATAAGGGTGGAGGTCTGACAATGCCTTGTATGCCAGGCATAGATCTCCTCTCAATAGCCTGTAGGAGAAAGAATACAAAGATAGGGATTTGAGGTGGTCTGCATGGGACGTTACTTAAGACCTGTATTTTTTTAGTGAAGAAGCCCTATGAACACACTAACTGTTGTGTGCCTGGTTAGATACATACCAAAGGGGGGTATTGTACTCAGTGGTAGGTCTGATTAATGCTAAATACAATGGAGCAATGACCTCATTGGACCTACATGTCATACCTTTGTTTATACATTGCACAGTATAGAATGATTTCCTCACTATTGTAGACCCATAATGGTCAAAGGCTAGATAACTGTGCACCCCCAAGTCCCTGACTAGACGGTAGACTCTTAGTGGTGTGCAGTCAACATTATAGTCACCAGGAATGTATGACTTCATAAAGGATACTATTATGCATTTCTTGGCATTTAGTTTTAGTCCATGGCTCTGACACCAGTTATTTGTCTGTCAGAGCTTCCCTGACAAAGTACAGTTGTGTAAAATCTTACCATAACAGTAGATTTCCCTCTTCTATGTTGCAGTATTCTTTATCTAACAGATCTCCTGCCAAGGGTAGCCTAACTTCTGGCCAGTATACCAAAGCCTTTAGTTCTTCTAGGTGTCATATGTCACACGTATGTTACCTGCGCAAGGTGCAGGGCATAAGGGTGACAAATGGATGCACACATTCAGAACTGAAAAAGCCTAAGGAGGAACAAAAAGTCCTTAGGGACAAGGAAAACATGTGGATCCTGAAGGAGAAAAAAGATGACAATGAGGTCCTTGGCCAGGAGGGCAAGAAAAGTACAAGGCAAGAGCTAGAACAGAGAGGGTAGTAAGGTAGGAGTGAATACTGCAACAGTGAAGAGAAGGACATCTGCTGCTATGATAAGGTTTTACACAGCTGTACTGTGTCCTTCCATACCAGTGTTGCAGTGTTCTTTACCTAAGAAAGAGTGGAGAAAAAAAGGGAAAGCCTGGGAGGAGGAAAGCACGGAACAGTCCTCTACAAACCCATGCAGGGTAGCTCTGGCAAAGCGTGCTCTGGCCCTTGAAATAACATCCAACTTGTAATGCTTAGTGAATGTATGAAAAGACCAAGTAGCAGACACAAGGATGCAACTGTTATGCAGACCCTTGAAAAAGCACCAGAGGTTGCAACTGCTGTAGTAGACTGTCCCTTTATTCATGAGGAAAGGCATTTTCCATTAAACGAATAACAAAAAGAAATGGCCTTAGAAATCCAGGAGGAGATGGCTTGCTTAGAAACATCAAAATCCAATGTCCTTGGGTGAAAGGAAAAAAAGGCTGCCCAGATTTGTGAATAACTTTAGTTTTATCCAAACAGCATCTGAGATGTCTATGCAAATCCAAGGTGTGAAGAACCTTTTCAATGGCAGACTGCACAGGAGAAAAAAAGGGAGGAAGATAAACAGACTGATTAAGGGTCAACTCATTGACCACCTTGGGCATAAATGTATTTCTATGAAGGGACATCCTGTCTCTGTGGAAAGCTAAAAAAAGAGGAATAGCCATGAGAGTCTGAAGTTCAGACACTGTCTTGGCTGAAGTGAGAGCCAAAACAAGAACAGTCTTCCAAGTATAATGCGGTGAGCTTTAACTGAAAAATATGCCATCCCAGCATGCAACAGATCACACAAATAAAAGAGAACCAGAGGGACCTCCACAGATAGGGGGTCCTGATGATGAGAGAGATACCAGGTATAAAATCACTTCCATTTAGACATTTATGATTTCCTGGCCTCCTGCAGAATCCAACACAAGTCCTCAGAGCAGAGGTGCCTGAAAGGGGTCAAAACCTTATCACCCAGAGTCAGTTGAAGAGACTGGACAAGTGAGGATGGAGATCCCTTGTTTTGTGTGAGAAAATCCATCTGGCAAGGTAACTTCTGGTAATTGCCCATGGTCTAGTACAAAAGAAGGGAAACCAACAGTGTCTGGGCCAAAAGGGCATCACTAGCAAGGTTTTGGTAGAGTCCTGCCTGATCCTGTATAAGACTCATGGTAATGGAGGAAGGGAAAAGATGACATACAGAAACACCCCCTTCCAAGGAAAAGAAAGGGCATCCATTTTCCAAGCCAGAGGACTTGGGATTCAAACAGAACAGAGGAAGTTCAGACTGGAGGGAAAAAGATCTACCCAAGGATGGATAATGTCTAGAAATGCATTTCTGTGAAGCATCCATTCGTGAGCTTGTGTGCTGGACCTCCTCAAAGAGTCTGACACTATATTGTGCTCTGAGGGAGCATAAACTGCCTGAAGAGTCTACTGGACAGCTAGATACCAGACCTGAAAATCTAGTTAGTCTCCAAAGAAGTTAATATCTTGTACCCCCTTGCTTGTTGACATAACACATCACTGCGGTATTGTCTGTGAAAATATTGAGTGGCCTGAGATGAAACAGGGAGTGAAAAGTCTGAACAGCCAGATGAAGTGCCATTATCTCCTTCATATAGATGTGATCCAAACTCTGATGAAGAGCCCGGAGTCCCTGGAACCTTTAGCGGGCAGTCTAAGGTGTCAGTAAAGAGCTCTTGAGTCAAGACTGGAGCTTAGGAAGGAAGCCCCAGATTGAGAGAAAGTTGATGAATCCACCACTGAAGCTCAAGACTGAGACAGGGAAGGAAGGGTTCCAGGAAGTCCAGGTGGTGGCAGTGTTGGAGCCACACTGATGTGGGGTACCACTGAAGCTTTCTCATGTGGAGTCTGGCCAGAGGGAGAATGGGCATGACGGAAGCCATGTGCTCAAGTACACTGAGAAATTCCCTTGCCGTGAAGCCATGTGCTCAAGTACCCTGAGAAATTCCCTTGCCGTGACTGAAGCAGGGGAAGAAGAGACTGGAAAAAGGCTGAGTGAGACAGAGCCTTAATGGCATGCAGTGATGCCTGCATGAGTATAGTCTGGAGCCTGCAACCAAGAAAAATATGATCCTGAGAAGGCATCAGAGATGATTTCTGGAAGTTTATGCTGAACCCCAGACTCTGTAACAGGGAAATAGCAAACTTGAGATCCTGAAGCAGACCACTGGTAGCAGAAGTTTGAATGAGCAGATTGTCCTGGTAGGGAAACAGCTGAACTCTCATCATGCAAGAGGCAATAACAGGAGCAAGGAGTTTGCTGAATACCCTTGGGCCCGTACAGACGACAAGGGCAAAGCACAGAACTGAAAATACAAGGAAGAAACAGAAAAATGTAAAATATTTCCTGAAAAGGGGATGGATGGGGATATGAAGGTAGACATCCTTGAGATCCAGAGACCAGAAAGGTATGTGGTAGAAGAAGGGGAAATAATGTTTGAAGAGACAACATGCAAAAGGAAGGAATCTTGAGAAAGGTGTTGAGCCGGGAATTTGGCCTCCAAGTGCCCTCTTTTTGGGGAATCAAAAACATTCTGGTATAAAAAACCCTCCCTACCTGGGCAGAAGGTACAGCTTGAATGGGTGCCCTGAACTAAAAGAGAATGGAGCACCTCTGGAAAATGAAGTTGCTCCTGGGAAGGTTGAAGAATATTCAAAAAGACAGGAAGGTATTTCCAAACCATAAAATGTCTCTGATAATGGACAGAACCCAAGAGTATGTTATGATCTTTAACCAATCTGGAAGACACAGGGAAAGACAGAGGGATATAGGAACATGGCTGAGGGAAAGGAGAAACAAATCGTCAAATAGAACATGGCTTGTCCTGAAAAGCAGGCTTCTAGGAGGTAAGAGCAGGAGGCACACATCTAGAACTCTTTTTTTCCCTTAGGTGGAGGGTAAGACTATCCATGAACAAAAGCAGATTTGTAGGAATAATTCCTATGAAACTTGGGAATAGGAGAAACAACAATATGATTCAACTCCTGTAAGGCTTTACCCTTATTTTGGAGAGATTTGAAAAGCTCATCACCGGCAGCACCAAAAATATTTTTTTATTCAAAGGAGTATCTAAATAGTTTGGCTTTAATGTCATCAGGCAACGCATGGAAAAGAAGCCAAGAGTAACGCCTCATAACAGAACCAAAGGCAGAATCCCTGAAGGAGGCATCAGCTGCACTGTAGTTGCATTTGATAGAATGGTAAGCAACTTGAGAGGTATAGCCTAACAAGGAAAGGGCAGAAGCCTTCCCCTCAGGGTAAGAAGGTCAGAAACCACTTTGGAAACCTGAGAAAGGAGGGCCAAGAAATACCTGGTTGTATGAGTCTGGTACGACAGGATGAGGTGGCAGTAGTATAAATATTTTTGCCCAGGCTTTAAATAGCCCCATTATTCTTATATAAAGGAGCACCATGGTAAATGGCAACAAACTGGAGAGTTTGCCAGCACAGAAAGACACTACAGAAGGGTCAGCAGAAGGGCATTAATAAAGACATTTTCACTCCTCAGGTGCTTTATAAAATCTGTTAGATTTCTTGGGTGCAGGGGGCTGAGAATCAGGGGCCACAGAAGCTGCTAAACAGGTATCCAGAAGGGCAACCAAATGAGGAGGAAGAGATAATGGCATGGGAGACTCCACATGCAGGAATTAATATCTTTTTTGAATGTCAGGGACTTGAGAACAATCCCACTTAAAAAAAAAAAAACTCCATACCAGCAATAGTATCCCCAAAGGAGAGTTCCTTCAGAGGGGAATCTGGACTAACAGAGTCTTCTTCCTCTGGACAATAATCCAAGGGGAAAGGAATATGAAAAGAGTAAGGCAGGGACTCTTGCCCTGCGTTCCGATCCTGATCTGAAGAGTTCAGTTCCCTGGGTCTTTTAAGAGGAGTGGAAGACTAGGGAGGGGCAGATACACACCCCTTGAGAAGGTTTTAAAGCAATCAAAACATTGAATAAATTGAGTAAAATCCTGCCATTTATGTTGGGGATCCTTAATTACAAGGGAAACAAGCTTGCTTTTCTGTGGGATATCTGCACAAAAAAAAAAAAAAAAAAAAACATGGAGGGTGAGACTCCTGGCAACATTCAATAAGTGTAGTAGGAATCTCCTCCCTAAGATCTAAGGAATCCTTCTCAGTTCCTTGGATATAATCAGCCATGGTTCCCCCTCAATATCAGAAGCAGACGTTTGTAAAGCCTCTGAGGACATGCAAAAATGTCTGATCCATGCTGGCCTCCAATGCAGTGGAGGCAGAGGAATCTTAACTAGCTACCTGCCAATCCTCTGGCCTTTCACTAGCCTAAAGAGAGACATCTGGGGAGGCTGGACCTAAGTTTTTTTGCCTTTTTCTTGGCAGATGACCGATCCTTGGGACAGGAAGATTCCACCACACCACTCTGAACCAACAGTTTAAGATGCAGGTTTTCAAGGTAAATGGAGAAAAAGGAGAGATGGCTATGTATGGTCTTGGGGCAAAATTCTGGCAGTCTGTGCATGGCTGTGGGAAGCACCCAAACAGAAAAGACACTAGTTGTGATGGTCTTTATGGGAAATCTGCCTCCCACAATGATATTTTACCTTTCATGATGAAATGAACCCAACAGCATTAAAGACAAAAGAAAGAAAGAAAAAAAATCCGAACAGGGCACTTATCTGAAATGTGGCTTGGTAACCAGCACAGCAGATGGGTGTTCAGACTGATGTTCAATTATGGCGTTCGGACTGGTGTCAAAAAAGTTCTGTGTGTGTCTGTCTGTACATCACCTTTATGCCCTACGAGGAGAGCATATATGTACTAAAGGCTTTGGTATACTGGCCGGACATTGGGCTATCCTTGGCAGGAAGTCCCTTTGGTTATGAATACTGCAACAGTGATATGGAAGGACATCATGTGAATCCAGAAGAAGAAGAAAGAAGACAATGAGCCCCTTGGCCAGGAGGGATAAAAAGTACAAGGCAAGAGCTTTAGTAAAACATAAGTGGTAGGAAGGAGGGATCAAGTACTGCAACAGTGGAGAGAAAACATCTACTATTATGGTAAGTTTTTACAGCTATACTAGGTCCTTCTATATCACTGGTGCAGTATTCTTTACCTAAGACAGAGTACAAGAGCTCAAGAGGAATCCTAGTTGGAAAAAGGCACAGAAGAGTCCTCTACAAATCATGTAGGATAGCTCTGACAAAGCCTGCCCCGGTCCTGGAAAGTACAGTTGTGTACACTTACCATAAATGTAGATGTTCGAGTGTATTCACTGTTGCAATCATTACATTTGGGTAATCTGCTGGCAGGTTGCCTTCAGTTGGCCTGATTAACAAAGTTTGGGTCCTGTGTCGGTTGCAGTCCCTTCTTCCATGACATCAGGTCGTCAGGGATATAAAACATGCAGCCGACGCCATTACATCAGTTTTTCTTGCCCCAGATGTCAGGTGCCCCCCTAATGGGGAGCAAATAAACACAAAACCACAAAGGTATACCTCCAACCTAAAGCAAATACACCAAAAAGGCTTTTAAGCATAGTGAAGGAAAGGAGAGGTATAGTAAGAGAAAAACAGGGGGCTGGAGGGAGGGTAACCAGGACTGCAACTGTGAATACACTCGAACATCTACATTTATGGTAAGTGTACACAGCTGTACTATGTTCTTCATGTTTCACTGTTGCAGTCATTACATATGGGTGGATTCCCAAAGCTATGGTTGGGAGGAGGAGATTATACAGCATTAGGGCCAGTTATAAGACCCTGCAAGACAGCAGTGGCAAAGCCAGCTGTGGATTTAGAGAAAATTGGTAAATGATAGTGCTTGGTGAAAGTATGTACAGAACTCCAGGAAGCAGCTTCTAGGATATCCCTGGTAGGAACACCTCTGAAAAAGGCTGCAGAAGTAGATGCAGCCCTGTTGGAGTGAGATCTGATCCCCTTGGGGAAAGGTTTTCCAAGGTGCTTATATCAGAAATGAATGCAATGGCTTATCCATTTAGAAATGGTTTGTTTTGAAATAGCCTTCCCCTCTGCCCCTGCAGCAAATGCTACCAGCAATTGTTCAGATTTTCTTCCAGATTTAGTCCTGTCCAAGTAGAATCTTAGTTGTCTGTTCACATCCAAGGAATGTAGACTCCATTCCCCTTTGTTCTGTGGATTGGGGAAAAAGGTTGGCAAATGGATGGACTGATTAAGAGCCACACTGGAAACAACCTTGGGCATGAAGGATGGATTGGTCCTGAGAGATACCCCGTCCGCATGAAAGATGATGAAAGGCTCCACTGCCATAAGGGCCTGTAATTCAGAGTTCCTTCTAGCTGAAGTGATTGGTAGAAGGAAGGCTGTTTTCCAAGAAAGAAATTTTAAGTCTGCAGTAGCAGCTGGCTCGAAAGGAGGTATAGTGAGTTTCTCCAAAACAAAGTTAAGGTCCTAGGCAGGGGTAGGAGCTCTCCTGTGTGGTCTCAAGTTTTTTGCCCTTTTGAGATACTGCTTGAGCAGAGGATGAGAGAAGAGGGGTGATTCTGTGTTATAATGAGCTGAAATAGCTGAGGTGTGGATTTTAATGGAGGAAAAAGACAGGCCCTTGTGAAGCATCTCAGCTAAGTATTGCAAAATCTGAGATAAATTGGGTGCTGCTGTGCTCATTCCTTGAGATTGATTCCAAGCACAGAATCTTTTCCATTTGTCAGCATAAGATTTTCTAGTGCTAGGTCTTCTCGCCTCCAAGATGACATCTATCACAGGTTTGCTGAGGGATGATAAGGGTGAATTTAAGTGATTAGCCAGGCTGCAAATTCAATGTTGGAAGCTGAGGGTGCAGAATTTGGTTCTCCTGCTGAGACAGCAGGGAAGGGGTCTGAGGCAGGTGCCATGGAGATATTTGCGACACACTGTGCAGGAGGGGGTACCAGTGTTGGAGCGGCCAGTCTGGAGCAATCAAAATCATCCTTGGTTTGTCCTGTTTGACTTTTAGTAGAACGTTGGAGAGCAGAGGCAGAGGGGGAAAGGCGTAGACGGATAGGTTTTTCCAGCTGAATGACAGAGCATCAACTTTCCAAGCTTGTTTGTGGGGAGTTCTTCTGCAAAACTTGTCCAACTGGTAGTTCTGGGGGGAGACAAATAGATCTATGTCTGGGCTCCCCCATTCGCTTGTCAACATGTTGAAAATCTGTGGTTCCAGTTTCTACTTGTGTGTGTCCATGAGGTTTCTGCTTAGTCTGTCTGCCAGTGTATTCAATTTTCCTGGCAGGAATTGAGCTTGTAGATGCACTTGGTAGCCCAAGGGTGTGTTCCACAATGCCATGGCTAGTCTGCAGAGGGGGTAGGAATGTGTACCCCCCTGCTTGTTTATGTACCACATAACCATGATGTTGTCCATCTTTACCATTAGTTGTCCTGGAAGAATGTAGTCCTTGAAGGCTGTCAGAGCATTCTGTACAGCTAACATTTCTTTTTGATTGATATGTAGGTGCATTTGATTTGGGTTCCATTTGCCCTGAATGCACTTCCCTGCCAGGTGAGCGCCCCATGCATAGTCTGATGCATCTGTAGTTAGGGTTTGGTTGGCAGGGGGTAGTGTGAATGATAGTCCCTTGTTTTGGTGGCAGGCTTCTGCCCACCATAGGAACTCTAGGCGTAGGCACGGTATGATAGGAATCTTTGTTTCCAGGCTGAGACAATGTTGACTCCATAGACTTTTTAGATACCACTGTAGTTTCCTCATATGCAGTCTTGCATATGGAATTAAAAGAATGCAGGAGGCCATGAACCCCAAGGCTTGCAGTATTTGTCTTGCAGATAGCAGGGTTTTTGTGGCCACTTGTTTGAAGTAAGTTACCAAATTAATTTGCTTCTCTGGTGTGAGGAAAGCCATCTGGGCAGTTGTACTCAAGCTTGCACCCAGGAATGTAATCTGTTGACAGGGTACCAGTTGTGATTTCTTTTCGTTTATGGTGCACCCCAGACAAGTTAGAACCCTTTTTACAAATGCCAGATGATTTAGAAGTACGCCCTGGCTTTCTGCCTGAATTAGACAATCATCCAGGTATGGATATATTTGAACATTTCTTTGCCTACAAAATGCAATAACTGGAGCCAGGCACTTTGTGAATACCCTGGGCACAGTAGACAAGCCAAAGGGCAGTGCAGAGAACTGATAATGCAAGTAGCCTGCTTTGAATCGTAGGTATCCTCTGCAAGATTCCCTGATTGGGATGTGTAGGTATGCTTCTTTAAATTCTACTTTGCCTAGCATAGGAAGTAACTGGTGAAGAGTCAGCATCTTGAATTTTGAAATCTCCAGGAAGGTGTTTAGAGTAGACAGGTCCAGGATTGGATGCCATGATTTGTCTTTTCTGGGTACCAGAAAAAGCCTGGAATAGAAACCTTGTCCCTTTTCCTCTTCTGGTACCAGTTGAATAGCCCCCATGCTTAAGAGGGAAAGTACTTGTTTTTGAGGCTCTGCCCACTGATTTGGGGGCAGGTCTGGCCACCCGTTTGGTTCTGGTAACGTGTGGAAATGAAATCTGTATCCCTGGGACGCTATATTTAAAACCCATTTGTCCTGGGTTATGAGTTCCCAGTTCTTTACATGAAGAGCAATCTTTCCACCCAAAGGGGCGGTTAAAAGATAAGTGCTTGGTAATTTTAAAAGGAAGTCATTGAGACTATTTACTATAGGGGTGTCTTGTTATTTCCAGATTTGGAAGTGGAGGCCCCCCACTGCTTAGTTCTGAGAGTCCTCTGGGACTGAAACCTGGGGTTTTTGCTGTGTCTGAGTTTGGCTTGAGAGGATCTGGAAGGGGCTGGAAAGGACCAAGTCTTAGTAGGCCAGTGCCTACTAAATCTTGGAGGTTGCACTTGTAAGAAATCTTTAACAGTTTGCATAGATTTAGCTTTATCTTCCATCTTTTTTAGAACTTCTTCAGCCTTATTGCCAAACAGGCAGTCCTGATTTAAAGGAGCATCCAGCAATTTAGCTTTAACATGATCAGGCAAAGATTGCTCCATAAGCCAAGCATGCCTTCTAAGCACAAACCCAGTAACAGCAGCCCTGCAGGAGGCCTCTAAAGAATAAAAACCGCATTGCAAAGTATGTTTTCCAACTTATTCAGCAGAATTCATAAAATCCTGTAAATCTTTATTTTCCACACAGTCAGGAATCAACATCATTTTCTATTTAAGCAGTCCAATAATATGCTGTTGATATTTTAACATATGAAATTGGCAGTTTAAAGCTCTAATTGCCAAGGCTGCAGAAGTATAAACCTTTCTGCCCCATCTATCCAGCGCCCTGGAGTCTCTATCAGAAGGGGTAGGATTTTTAGCAGTAGAAGCCTTAACGCCCTTGGGTCCCTGAGAAATGGTTTCTGGATCTGCAACAGGATTTTTGAAAAGGAACTTGTGGGACACAGGAACCCTGTAGTACCTGTCAGGTTTACTAGGAGCCAGAGGCAGGGAATTAGGGGCCAAACTGGATTCCGAGAACACATCGTCAACAATGTCTAGTACAGGAGGTATAGCCAAAGGCCTATGTTGAGGTAGAAGAAGGAAATCCCTAAGCCTCTTTTTTGAATCAGAAAATTCCTGGCTTTCCCAGTGGAAATGTTCCCTTAAAGTATGTAGTTTCCCCAAAAGAAAAATCCTCAGGAGGGGAAGCAGAGGGAATGGAATCCTCTGCATCAGAATCCTCATAAGTAGGTTTGGACAAATCCAGGTCATTAGAAAAGTCAGAAGAAACAGAATCCTGATCAGAAGATTCATAAGCAAGCTCAGCCCTAGGCCTCTTGGGGGGGGGGGGGTTGACTACCCCTGATTAGAGTTATTAGATCTTCAGCCATTTTTATCATTTGTTTTTTAGGCATAGGGGCCTGAGCATGTGGCCTGAGCATCGATTTTTTTTAGACATGGATCGAGATTTAGGCCTTAGTAATGAAGGAAGTGTCATTTTAATATGCAAGTCTGTAGGCCTGAATACACCCTCAGAGGCCTGCACAGTGGCTCCAGACCCATCCAAGGTAGAGACATCTGTGGGTTTCATATTTGAAGTACCTCGTGGCATACCGGACTCCGAATGGGTCTCAGTAGAGGCCTGCGAATCAGAAGTAGCGGGTATCAGGGGCTGCAAAAGCGCCTCACTGAGTACCGCGAACTGGCGACTGGCTTTGGAGAAGTGTCATCGGCAGTTTTGGACCTCAATGGCCTGTCTCTGTCTTTATCTTTGCATTTTTTCAGAATCCCGGTAGTCGGATGTGTAATTGATGACATTTCTGGATAATTAAACTGAGAACTGAAAAAATGAGAGGCAAAAATATAATGACGATGGATAGTGCTCTGATTAAATAAAGCACAAAATCAACAGTAAGGTACGTTGTGGTCAGGGCCTAGGCAAAGAATACAGTACGAATGAAAATCTTTATGAGGTATTTGGTTTCCACAAGTAATGCAATTATTAACTTTTACTGACATCGGTAAGGAACAAGAAAAGTTTCCCCAATGAAGTACTTTGCTTTAAGTTGAAGACTTCGGAGCTGAAACTCGAAAACGAAAATTTCAGGAGTCGGCCGACCAGCACTTGCGAACTGCTTCTGCTTCGGGCACCACACGGCAAGAAAGACTGATGTAATGGCTTCGGCTGCTTGTTTTATACCCCTGACGACCTGACATCATGGAAGAAGGGACAGCAACCAACGCAGGACCCAAGACTTTGTTAATCAGGCCGACTGAGGGCAACCTGCCAGCAGATTACCCAAATGTAATGACTGCAACAGTGAAACATGAAGAACATCTAACATCGAACTTGTAATGCTTACTGAAAGTATGAACAGATAACCAAATAGCAGTCTCAAGGATGGAACTGTTATACAGACCCTTGAAAAAAGCCTCAGAGGTGGCAACTGCACGTTTACCAATGAGAAGAGACATTTTCCATTAAAAGATTTAGAAAATAAAAGGGGCTGAGAAATCCAGGAGGAGATGACTTGCTTAGAAACAGCAAAACCCAAAGTCCCGGAATGAATGGAAACAAAAAGCTGCTCAGATCTGTGAATAATTTAGTTTTATCCAAATAATGTCTGAGCTGTCTATACACATCCAAGGTGTGAAGAACATTTTCAATGGCAGACTGTGGAGAAGGAAAAAAGAAAGGAAGATGAATAGATTGATTAAGGGACAACTCATTGACCACCTTGGGCATAAAAGGAGGATTACTTGGAAGAGACACCCTGTCTGTGTGGAAAACTAAGAAAGGAGGAATATCCATGAGAACCTGAAGTTCAGACACACTGTTGGGTGAAGTGAGAGCCAAAAGAACAGTCTTCCAAGTACAATGTTATAAGGAAGCTGAAGAAGCAAGCTCAAAAGGAGCCAGAGTCAAATTTTCAAGTACAAAATTGAGGTTCCGGGAAGGTGGAATATGAAGGACACCTTTTAGAAATTGCTTGACCTCAAATCTAGAGGCCAGAGGAGGACTCACTGGCAGACAAGTGGAAATTGCTGACAGGTGAAATTTAACTGAAGAATATGCCAATCCAGCATGAAGCAGATCATACCAATAATACAAAACCAGAGGGACCTCCATAGATTGGTGGATCTCACCATCAAAATCCCCTGACAAAAAAAAATGTCTATTTGGACATACATGATTTCCTGGCCTCCTGTAGAACCTGAAGCATGTCCTCAGAAAAAAGGTATCTGAAAGGTATCAAAACCCTATCACCCAGACTAAGCTGCAGAGTGGGCAAGTGAGGATGGATGGGATACCTTGTCTTGTGTGAAAAGATCCACCTGGTGAAATAATGTGTGGTGATTGCCTTTGGTCAAATAAGAAGGAAGGGGGAACCAAGCCTGTCTACGACTAAAGGGATTCACTAACAAGATTTTGGGAGAGTCCTGCTTGGTCTTGTGCAAGACCTGTGATAACAGAGGAAGGGGAGGAAAGGCATACAGAAACATCCCCTTCCATAGAAAAGACAGCATTGTCCACTTTCCAAGCCAAAGGTCTTGGGTCTCTGGAATAGAACAGAGGAAGGGGTCTGTTCAGTGTGGAGGCAAAATATCTACCTGAGGAATATCCCAATGATGGACAATGTCCAGGAGCACATCTTTGTGAAGCATCCCTTCATGAGCTTGTGTGCTAGACCTGCTCAAAGAGTCTGCAACTATATTGTGTTCTGAGGGAATGTATACTGCCTGAAGAGTCACTTAATACTGGATAGCTAGACCCCAGACCTGAAAAGCTAGTCTGCAAAGAAGATAGGATCTTGTGCCCCGTGACGTCCAGTTAATATCACACTGGACTGCAACCAATAATGTAACATTCCCCCACTTAAAACCCAGGTCAGTAATTAAGGAGCCTCAATCCTCACCACTGACTCCACTGTGGAAGTGTCACAGAAAACACCAGACAACAGAGTAAAATTCCACAATTTCCCTCAGGAGCATAACAGGAACACACTCCATTTCCTGAGACTGGACTATATACCTCTGTCTGCCCCAACTGTAATCCCTTATTATGCACTTCAGAGCAATATATTCCAGTTTAAGACGTCTGACTCACTCACATTCAAAATAAATTCAAATCTGACACAAACAGTTATGGGAAGCCTAACACATATTTCCAGTTGTGTCCCCTCATCAATACAAATGTTAAATGCTGACACCAGAGTCAGGCAGGTCTACACACCCTTCAAAGGGTGATAAATTATTAAAAATTAAATATCAAAATATATGATAGCTATGACCAGAAGCAGCCAGGCATTCAAGGTGACCTGGGGAGTATCAAACAGGTATAAGTGCACTCTAATCTCTAAAGAATACACTGATTGTCCAGTCACAATGTAAATTAATGAAAAACATTTAACAAGTAAAATGATCACAAGAATGTAAATCAATAATTTTCAGTAACAACCAGAATTCAATTGCCAGAAATATAAAATTATTGAGCAGGTTAGAGCCTAATCTAGAGAATACTGTCCCTGATCTAATCTATTTTGAATTATATTCTGTTTGTCCTTTCTCCCTTTCCACTTTCCAAAAACAAAATTCTAAGCTTGTTTCCTGCCTTTCTTGCAACTTATCTAGTCCAGATACAGATTTGCTGTACCCAGGACTGTTTTGTAAGCTTCTGAGCCCCCAAAGCCTTTCTGTCTTAGAGGGAAGCCTTCTGGCTTATCAGTGGGAGTGGTAAGCACTAGGTAGCCTATCTACCACAAGAGTGGTTTCTGGCCCTTAAATATTAGTAGTTTATTGGCCGTTTGGGCAGTTTTGCCATCTCTTTCAACTTTCTGGTTTAAAAGCCTGCATTTGTGCTTGTTTCCCACCTTTCCTGTAACTAGTCTAGTCCAGATACAAATTTGCTGTATCCAGGACTGTTTGTAAGCTTCTGAGCCCCCAAAGCCTTTCTGTGTTGGAGGAAAGCCTTCTAGCTTATCACTGGGAGTGATAAGCACTAGATAGCCTATCTACCACAAGAGTGGTTTCTGGCCCAGAAATTGTAGTTTATTGGCCATTTGGGCAGCTTTTCCATCTCTTTTAACTTTCTGGTTTAAAAGCCTTTGTTTCTGCTTGTTTCTCACCTTTCCTGCAACTAGTCTAGTCCAGATACAGATTTACTGTATCCAGGACTGTTTGTAAGCTTCTGAGCCCCCCAAGCCTTCATGTGTTGGAAGGAAGCCTTCTAGCTTATCAGTGGGAGTGGTAAGCACTAGGTAGCCTATCAACCACAAGATCCGGGTACAGATTCTTAATTTTAGCACTTGAATTTGCTTATTCGTGCTCAGCACGTGTTCAGAACTTGTTAGTAGCACTAAATAAGCTACAAAATTACTACAGCACTCAACCTTCCTTTTTACCTAGAGGGAAAACAGTTTTTGTACTTACTTTCCTCTTAGAGAAAAACAGCTCTTATACTCACTTTCCTCACTTGTCTAGAGGAAAGTATTTTTTTATTCAGGTATGTCCAAGGGTCAGCTCCCAGTGTTCTCACCTGTCTATCTGATGTATCTGGGCATATTGGGGCAATGTACACAGACAACCCTCTCCTTCTAACACCCAACACTACAACCTGTGAGAGATGCACTTACCTAGCCAAACTGGAGGTAAAGCTCTCTCCAACCAAGACTGAACTTGACAGTCAAGAGGAGAAGGTAAACACTTGCATCACACTCATCACGTAGTCCCACTAAACCTACACCACCAAATTCCGCACATAGAAACACAAAAACATTAGCAGAGGCTCTCAATAATAATCTGCTCAAGCAACAGAGACCTTCAAAGCAGAAACACAAGCAACCTCCACCCCCCAACATAACCCAAATGACACACAGCCCACAGACTCAGTGTGTCAATAAACCACAGCCCATAAGGCAAAACAACATACCCAACACACTAGTCATAGGTGACTCTATAGTCAGGCAAACTGATGTCCCACTCACCAGGCTAAACAAGGAGAAAGTTACTGTCAGCTGCCTGTGGGGTGCCAGGATCCGCCACATAACCCACGCACTCAGGTCACTCCACAACAAGTACAAATATGACTGTTATTGTCCATGTTGGTGTGAACGACCTGAGATGTACCTCACTGGACTACATGAAAAGAGACATGGAAGAGCTCTCCGATCTTGTAGCCAAGGCAGGTATGACCTTAGCCCTGAGCAGCATCCTGCCATCTCCCAGAATGTTACAGCAGTACAAGGACAAAATAATTGACTTCAACAATTGGCTAAGCTTCTGGTGTCATTCTAAGGGGATCCAGTGTCTGTCTGCCTGGGGCAACATGGTCGACAGACCACAATGTTTTGCCAGAGATGGCCTGTACCTGTCACCCCCTGGGATTCCAGATACTGGCTAAGGGTCTTGCCGCCCCTATAGTGCCTTTTTTTGGCAAGATTCAAATGACAAATTCACCACCATAACAGGAACACGTAAACAAAAACTGAGGGTAATGCTACTCAATGCTAGAAGTCCAAATCTCAAAATGCACTCATCACTCGAGCCACTCTTTAAAATGGAGAACATCGATATCTGTGCAGTGACTGAGACCTGGTTCAAGGCTCTAGACAGCCCCTGCATTACCAGGCTATAACGCATACCACACTTTTCGGCCACCTAACCTGGACCAGAACACCAAAGGTGGAGGTGTGTCCATATTCATTAAGGACATCCACACCTCCAGGCTAGTTGCGCAGCATAATGCACCCAAGGTTATTCAAGTGCAACTAACTCTGGGCAAAACTGCAATCCAAATTGTAGCTTGCTACAGATCCCCCACACCATGCCCCAGGATTCCCACTCCTCTTTTCTTGATATAGTGGAAAATATTAGAGTCCAACCAAACACCCTAATAATGGGCGATTTCAACTACTCCACCATTAACTGGGAAAACTACTCATGTACCAACTGCTTCACTCATTGCTTTCGGGAATTCATAAATTCCAGTGCCCTGGATCAACTTATCCACATCCACACCCCCACCACCAGGGGCAACAATATCCTAGACCTAGTCATTACCAACATGAGTGACCGGTGTTCCACACCTGAAGTCAACTCCTCCATAGTCAGATCTGACCATAAGCTAATCCTCCTAGATATCCGCATCCCACCCTCACCCACCCACCATTAAGGAAACAATGATAAAAAATTTCTCCAAAGCCAACGTATGCTTCTTAAGACAGAAGTGGTGAACTTCATGACACCCATGCAGATGGATAATACAGTTACGACTGCTGAATCCTGCACAAATGCACTGTATAGGCACTTGCATGAGTGCATGGATCGTGCTATCTCAAACAGGACCAAGATGCTATCCTCCCAAAAAAAGGATGCCAATCTGGTGGTCCCCTGCCATAAACAAACTCTACAACAGAAGGAAGAAACTATTGCAAAAGAGAGTAAAATCCCATGAGTGGAGGAGCTCCCTGGTCAGCCTCAGTAAGAAGCTGAGATCCCTTATAAGATCCTCCAAAGCTATCTATGAAAACAAATTTGCCACTGATTCTAAGGGCAACCACAAAGCATTCTATAGCTATGTCAAGAATCTCAATGGCAACACCCAGATCTGCTCTGAGTTACAGCACAATGGCATGAAAATTACAGCACCAAATGATATTGCAAACATCCTGGCAGACAGGTTCAGTGCTAACTTTACCCCCCTCTCAGCCCCTAAAGGGCCCATATCTCTACAGGAAGAATGCAGAGTCCCTGCAATCACATCTATGCAGGTAAAAGCTGCACTCTCTAAAACCAAAAACACAGCATCCATGGGACTAAACAACATCCCAGGCTGTGTTTTACATAAACTTCAGAATGAACTGGCTCCCCAACAAAGCACCACGTTCAATCATAGTCTCACATTAGGCTTTGTGCCCACTGAATGGTGCACAGCAACAGTTATCCCACTCCACAAAGGGGGAACCACGACTGATCCTGAGAACTATCACCCTATTAGCCTGACGAGCCTGGTTTGCAAGGCCATGGAACATATCATCATGGAACTCATAAACAAAGACATTGGTAACCTCCAGACTCTGGACCCCACCCAGTTCGGGTTTGTGAAAGGAAGATCATGTCTTCTGAACCTGATCGACTTCTTTGAGGCAGTCACCAAAGCCATAGATGAGGGTAAGGTGGCTCACAAAGCCTATCTTGACCTCGCCAAAGCTTTCAACACCATCCCCCATTCTGGAATTATAGCTAAACTCACTAAACTAGGGATAAATCCTGATGTCACAAGATGGGTTGCCAACTGGCTCACTGACAGAACCCACACTGTAAAAGTTGCAGACTCCAAATCTGACTTCAAACCAGTGACAAGTGGAGTACCACAGAATTCAGTCCTGGGACTTCTCCTGTTTGATATCTACTTCTCTGAAGTACAGGCTAACACAGAAGGCCTCTGGCTAATAAAGTTTTCAGATGACTGCAAACTAGGATCCATATTCGAGTCCCCAAATGACATGGACATCCTACAGAAGGGCCTCACTGAGACAAATGCCTGGTGTCAGAGGCATGGCCTTAAGCTCAAAGTGCATTGTCATCCCCTTTGGTAAAAACTCTGTACCCATGAACTATCACATTAATGGCAGTCTACTTAATGCCGAATGTGGGATGAGAGCTTGGGACCCAGGTGGACAGTAGTCTCTCCTTTGATAATCACATTGCCACAGTAGTCAGGAAATCCTTCCATGTGGCACACCTCATCACAAAAGGGTTCTCATCCAGGAAAAAAGAGGTCATTGTTTCCCTCTACACGGAACTCATTAGACCCATTATATAGTACAACACCCCTTTTGGAATGTACCTCACAAGACATCTGCAGCAGCTGGAAAGGCCACAGAAGTACCTCACAAAGAGGATTACTGGCCTCAAACAGATGCCCTACACTGACTGTCTCAAACAACTCCAGCTTTACTCTGTAGCATATTGCCTACTCTGAGAAGATCTCTGCCTAACATATAAAAGCTATGTAAAACCCACAGCTGTTGGACATGCTACACCTAAAGAAATCCCAATCCCTATGAGCTATATGCTCTAGGGACCTAAACCTTGTCACCACAATAAACAGGACATGCTGGAGGGATAGAGTCCTGTCCCAGAGACTTCCTATACTCTGGAACAAGCTACCCATGTATGTCAAGCGAAGTTCCTCATTAGCACTCTTCAAGAAAATTCTTGTTGAGTGGATGGGAAATAGGAAATACACCCCAGGGATCACTTCTGTGGCTCTGCTCGACAGGGGCACAGGAAACTAACTTTCTTGGGTGGCGTAAGCCAGGGAACTTTGTTGGCTAGGCTTACTTAGGCCCTTGGGCTGATAGCCTAGTACCTACCTATGAACATAACACCAAGGCAAAGGCAGGCGTACAGTTTTTGGCAAGTCCTTTTTCAGGTATCCACTGCACAGCA
This sequence comes from Protopterus annectens, assembly GCF_019279795.1. Taxonomy (NCBI): domain Eukaryota; kingdom Metazoa; phylum Chordata; order Ceratodontiformes; family Protopteridae; genus Protopterus; species Protopterus annectens. The sequence continues at coordinate 285,562,235 of NC_056729.1, read as the reverse complement.
CTGTAACTAACTGCAACTCTTCACTACCTGCCCCTCAACTGACTTCAGCAGTCTCTTTTATAGTCCAGGTTAACAGTCTAAATTATCTTTATTTTAAAAATAACAATCAGCTGTTTGAAAAGGCTTTTTCCTGTCAATCATCTGTTCAAATAATCACATAGCAACCAAGAACATTCTAATGACATCACCTACTGATCAGCTGATTCTCCACAGACAGTTTATACTTTATAATCTCCCTCACAAATGTACAATTAGAAATGTATCAAAACACTGACAGATTCTTTAAACATTCTGTATAAACGTGGAAATACTCAACATTTTAAAAACTTGCCTACATTTTCACAATTAAACATGCTGGCATATAACACAAGCTAATCTGAGAATACACTCAAATCTCCTTCCAGACATGCTAACATAGATGACAATATTTTCATTTTCTTCACAGCCCCCTTGCTTGTTGACATAAAATTATGAGAAACCCAGGATGAAAAAGGGAATGAAAAGCCTGAAGAATAAGAATCAAAGCCTTCATCTTTATACTGATGTGGTCTGACCTCTGAGGAGGATCCCAGAGACCCTTAACCTTGAGGAGGCCACATGAGGCACCCCACCCTCTGTCTGAGATGTTTGTAAAAAGTTCCTGTCTTGGAATTGGAGGTTGGAAAGGGAAGCCCTGGGTTGAGTGATAGCTGGTGAATCTAACATTGACGCTTGAGCCTGAGACAGTGAAGGAAAAATACCAGGAAGTCCAGGGGGTGGCAGTGTTGAACCTATACTGTCTTGAATGAACACTGAAGTTTCCTCATATGGAGCCTGGCAACAGAGAGCATGGGAATTACAGAAGCAATGACCCCAAGAATACTGAGAAAGTCCCTGGCTTATGCCAGAGAAAAAAAGGATGGGAAAAAGACAGAGACAGAGATTTGGGAGTAGACAGAGATGCCAGCATGGGAACTGTCTGGTCTGCAGCAAAAGAAAATATGATCATGGGAAGGTGTCAGAACTTATTTCTGAAAGTTTATGGTGAATGCCAGACTAACAGGGAAGTAGTCAACTTGAGATACTGAAGTAGAATGTTGGGGGAAGCAACGTGAATAAGCACTGTCTAGATAGGGAAATATTTGAATTCATCAAATCCAGCAGAAAGCAATGACAGAAGCAAGGCATTTGGTGAATACCCTTGGGGGAGTAAAGAGGCCAAATGGCAAAGAAGAAAACTGAAAATGCAAGGAAGAAACACAAAACATAACATTTCCTGAAAAAGGGATGGATGGGGATGTGAAGGTATGCATCCTCTAAGATCCAGAGATAACAAGAAGGCCTGGGGTAGAAGAGGAGGAAATAATGTCTGCAGAGAACATCCAAGAAGGAATTCCTCAAGATTTCTCAACAAGTGTTCAGCCAGGAAAGATCCACAATTGGTCTCGAAGTGCCCCCTTTTGTGGGACCAGAAACATTCTAGAATAAAATCCCTTCCCTACCTGGGCAGGAGTCACAGCTTTAATGGTGCCCTGATTCAAACGGGAGTGAAGAATCTCTGGAAAATAGAATTTTTCCAGAGGTGGGTGAGGAATGCCTTAAAAGGGAAGAAGGGACTTCCAAACCCTGAAATATCCCTGATGGATAATGGACAGAACTCAGGCATCTGAAGTGATCCATAAACAATTTGGAAGAGACACTGAAAGAAGGAGGGGGCAATAGAACCTTGCCGTGGGAAGGGAAGTAAAGTGTCAAAACAGAACTTGTCTTGTTCTGCAAAGCAGGTTTTTGGGTGGCAGGAGTGAGTAGACATAGCAGGAGGCACATACCCTTTATGCCATTAGGAAGGCAAGACTGTCTATGAACAAAGGCAGATTTGTAAAGATAATTCCTCTGAAATCTGGTAATAGGAGAAACAAAAAAGAAGTTATGTACTTACCATAACGTTCCATGTGAGTTGTTCATCTTGCCTTTATTCTTTACTGATGGGTTCGGAGCCAATCCTTCGGCTCCAAGTCAGCACCTACTGCAAAGCTCAAGGATTTCAAATAACTTGAGGCCAAGTCCTTATCCCATGATGTACCCTGAGTTACCTCAGATCTTGTTTGCTGCGTAAAATAATACCATATTCCATTCTATAATTCCATAAGAGAGAAAGTATAAAAAGGTTGAGTGACCAGGAAGGATCTAGCATCTCGGTCTTCTGAAAGCCCAGGAGGGGGTAGGAGGGAGGGACGTAAGAATGAAGGAGAGATGAGCGACTCACATGGAACGTTATGGTAAGTACATAACTTCTTTATGTGAAGTTGTTCTATCTCACTGTTCATTCTTTAAGATGGGTAGCGTCCCAAGCACCATTAACCCCGGGTGGCTCACGGGAGTATATTTCTCAGGACCATGGATCCAAAGGAGGCCCTGTCAACTTTGTAATGAGTGATAAAGGTATGAGGTTTTGACCAAGTAGGAAGTCTGGCAGAAAAGGCAGATGATGTAGAAACTGTTCTGGTTGAGTGAGTTTTAATTTTATGCTGCAAGGGCATATTGGCAGCTGAATAAGCAAAGGTGATACAACCAGAGAACCATTTAGACAGAGTTGTTTTAGCCACTGGCATACCCTTCCTGGAATATGAGAATGAAACAAAAAGATGGTCCAATTTCCTGAAATCTTTTGTTCTATCCAAATAAAATCTGAGCTGTCTGTGAACATCAAGTTTGTGCAGCATGTACTCTAAATTGTTGGAATGGTTGGGGAAGAAAACTGACAAATCAATAATTTGATTGAGATTAGCTTCAGTGCAGACTTTGGGTAAGAAAGAGGGGTTTGTTCAAAGTGAGAGACTGTCAGCATGGAAAATCAAATAAGGAGGCTTAATGGATAAGGCCTGAAGCTCTGACACTCTGCAGGCAGAAGTAATAGCCACTAAAAAGATGGTTTTCCATGACAAAAATTTGAGGTCACATGAGGAAGCTGGTTCAAATAGTGGAAGAATTATGTGAGAAAGCATAAAATGTAGATTCCATGGAGAATAGGGAGATTTCTCAGGTGGTCTAATATGAAAGGTCCTTTTGAGAAAGGCTTTGGATAATTTGTGACATAATATTAAATCCTTCAAATCCCAGATGAAAGTTAGAAATGGCAGCTAGTTGGACACGGACTGTTGCTGCTGCAGCTCCTTTTCAAAAATCATGGTTAAAAAATCTAGAATAGAGGCCATAGGGGCTTGGTAAGGATCAATATTGTTTTTAGAGGCCCATATAGAACTTTTTTTCCATTTGCTGAGGAACAGCTTCCTCATAGAGGATTTATGAGATGATAGGAGAATTTGCTTCATCTCCTTGGCTATGGTGGGAATTGGAGCAACCAAGCTGTCAGCTTCAGGGACTGCAGAGAGGGATAAAGTTCCTCCGACAAATGTGTCAGAAGGTCTGGAACTGGGTCCAGAATCCAGGGGTCCTCCAAAAGATGAAGTCAAAGGAAGGGGCCAACAGGGAGCTATTAGAATGATGGTCCTTTCCAGGGCTTTGGCTTTCTGTAATACCTTGGGTAGCAACAGGATTGGTGGGAATGCATAGAGGAGATCTGGGGGCCAACCGGGAATGAGTCCATCCCTTGGGGCTTTCCCCAGAGGGGGAATCAGGGCAAAGTAGCTTCTGCATTTAGTGTTCATATGACTGGCAAAAAGGTTGCAGCAAGGCTGGCCCCACCTGCAAAATATCCTTTCTGCTATTTCCGTCCTGAGGGACCACTCGTGGGGCAATAAAATTGCTCTGCTCAATTTGTTTGCTATCACATTGGATTTCCCAGGATGTGCATTGCTAACAGAAAGTGCTGGGTGGAAATAGCCCACTGTCATACTCTGAGGGCCCCGCAACAAAGGGGGTAAGATCTGATTCCTCCTTGTTTGTTCAAATACCAGACCACTGACATGTTGTCCATCTGAATCACAATTGTACCCAGAGGAATAGATTCCTGGAAGTACTGCAACGCCAAAAGTACTGCTGTCATCTCTAGGATATTGATATGCAGATGTGTCTTTTGATCAGTCCATGTGCCTTGGGCTGTCTTTCCCTGAAAATCCCCCCCCCCTATCAGGGAAGTGTCCCTGGTCACTGGAGTGGGTAACACAAATGGGTGTCCTATTGTAACATGAAGTGAGGTCAACCACCACTGAAGATCCTTTTTGCAGAAATTTGTGATCATTATCATGTGAGACATGGGAAGCTCTTGGTAAGATCATAGAGTGAACAACAGCCACTGTAGTATCTGCATGTGCATACAATTTAGTGGTATGGCTAGAATTGCTGCTGCCATCATACCTAACAATTTCAGAACTTCTGATGCTGATGCTTTGCTTTTGGATATTAGAACGAGGACATGCTGATGGAGAAGAAAGACACTCTCTACTGGAAGTCTTAGCGTGGTGGTGGTGGTGTCCAGTTCTGCTCTGATAAAGACAATATACTGCAATGGCTACAAGGCAAATTTTCCTGAATTTATTGTAATGCCCAGCTGATTGTAGAGTGACAGAGTGGACTCACTTGCTTGAATGAGTTGATGCCTGGTGGTGAAGGTAAGGAGCCAATCATCTAGGTACGGAAACACCTGGAATTCTAAATGTCTCAGGTAAGCCTTGACCACTGCCATGCATTTTATGAACACTCTCGGGGCTGTAGTGAGACCATAGGGCAGAGCTCGAAACTGGTAATGATTGGCTCCCAGCCAGAAGCACAGATGATCCCTGGATGGCCTGGCCATTTTTATGTGGTAGTACACATCCTGTAGATCTATCGAGCACATCCAATTGTCTTTCCCTAGGAAGGGAAGTATTGACTGAAGCGTGACCATTCAAACCTTCTCTTTCTTTACAGATTTGTTTAGTCTGCTGAGGTCCAATATACGTCTCCAGTCCCCTGTCTTTTTTGGAACTAAAAAGAATCTTGAGCAAGTTCCGGATCCTGTCTGGTCTGCTGGGACTGGTTGGATGACTCTTTCTTAGCAACATCTGGACCTCTACTGTTGCTTGTTCCCTGTAAATGGGTGGAACATCTGGGATTTTCCTTGTCGGCAGAGGGGGTGTGGCAAAAGGGATGAAGTATCCTCTGGAAATGATACTTTGTAACCAGTTGTCGTTTGTTATTTTGAGCCAGGCATCTGGATACAAAGATAAGCGACCCCCGACTGTCTCCAGAACAGGACAGTTGGGCCTCCTTTCAGGTGCGCTGGTAAGGCTTCCCAAAGAAGTGATCTCTGTTACCCTGGTGTTGCAGACTCCCTCTGCTGCAAGGGCAGCATCTTCCATTATTGACACCTTCTCTGCCCCTGGAGGGGGGTTCACCACAGGTGTTCTGAAAGGCTCCTTGGGCTTTTCAGAACCACATTTTCCCTCCCCTTTGACTCTTGGGGTAGGATCTGGTAGGGATGGAAAAACGGATTCCAGTGGCAGAGTCTTTCCGTCCTGCTCACACCTGATTAAAGTTTCTTTGACTTTAGGCCCAAAAAGGGGCAAGCCATCAAAGGGGGTATTCACGAAGGATGACTTGAAGGGCGCCGTGAAGGAACACAAGCGCATCCAGGAGTGTCTCCTAAGAGCAATTCATGTACCCGCTGCCCTACTCATTCCATCAGCTGCATATGAAATGAGACGCATGGACGAGTTCACTATAGAATTGAGGGCACCAAGCTGGGCGGCAACTTTGTCTGTAGCACCTGCAGCTACTGTACCCTGAATAGTATCTCACAGCTCTTTAAGGAGATCTCTTTGTAGTCTGGTAAAATGGATTAAATAGTTAAGTGAATGAACAGCAAAAGTCGCTGTACTAAACATGCGCTTCCCATATCTATCCATGATCCTGGAGTCGAGGATGGATAGACAAGGAAGTTTCAGACATTTCATGGCATCAACTGGTACACCTTTTGTCAAGAAAAATTTATCTGGGGGAAGAAATTAACTTATTAGGCATCCTAGGGACAGGCTCCATAGTATCCAGAGACTCCCACGCCCTTTGTGAGACTAGCTGCATGAGCTCATCAAAGGGCGGAGACACCCAGTAGGTGGAGGGCTGAGACCTGAAAGCCTTCAGAAGGACTGACTCATTCTCAGTAGGGTTGGTGGACTGCCAGTCACCCCCCCCCTCTGCCTAAGGATTTCCAGTATCTCAGCAAATGAGATATCCTCAGAGGGGACTGTGGGGACCCTTCTGATTCATCCAAGTCAGTGTCAGATGTTAATGACTCCTGAGGGGAGTCCAAGTGTTTTCTCTTACACACACTCTTCCTGGGAACCTCATCAGTGGAAAGTCTCGGAAGAGCATGGGCCACCCAATGGGGCTTCCTGAGGCTCTGGGTCTGTGTGTTTAGCAAGGATCTGTGAGGAAGAAGCAGACACAGGTGCTTTTGGGGATGAAGAAGCGAGACCTGAAGTTGAAGATGTCTAAGGAGACATTACTCTCTTCATGGCTTTGAAAGCACCTCACTCCGATGCAAAGGGACAGACAGATCCGAGGAAGCTGTCAATAACCCCGGCAATGAAGCAGTGGGTTCCAAGCCTGTGGTAGGAGCTGAACTCATCCGAGCCGAAGCTCCGACAGGCAAAGTCGGAACCAAGTCAATTAGACTATCCTCCCTGGACCCGACCAGAGTGTGTCAGCTCTTAGAGTCTTCAATCGGCACTGAGGATGTCAGAGTAAACAGAGCCGAAGACACTGGAACAGACATCGGCTCCACAATCAGCAGGTCTGACTCCTCTGGCTCTGATGGACCGGTATGGCTCGGTGGAGGAATAGATATAGTTGGCATAAGGGTCTTTGGCTCTGAAGTCGCCTGGGTCGGAGCCGAAAATGTGACAAAGGCTGGTGCCTGTAAAAGCTTCTGCACCACCCGATCCATAGCCAAATCAGACAGGCTCACAGATCATCAAGATGATCAGACTGATGGTACCGACTGGAGAACTTTTAGTTATGTACTTACCATAACTTCGGATGTATGGGATCCATCTCGCCTACATTCATAACTGATGGGTTCGGACCCGATCCATCGGCTCCGACTCGACCACTATATAGTAGAACGAAGTCTCTAATTGGCTGGGCTACCCCTTATCCCAGAATGCACCACGCCTGCTTCCCCAGATCTTGTTTGTTCGCTTTCATACCTACATCCAGACACAGAGACATACCAGCAACTGTAACAAACTAAAGTCCTTCAAGAGAAAAACTCAGTAAGTAACAACATTCCCTCTAAATCCAATGGGAAGGGGGAAGGAGGGCGGAGCATATGAATGTGAGATGGATCCCATACATCCGAAGTTATGGTAAGTACATAACTAAAAGATGTAATGAGATCCTATCTCGCCTACATTCATAACTTATGGGACAGCATCCCTAGCACCTAAATCCCGGGTGGCTCATTGGAAAGCACTCCTGAGAACTGTGGAACCAAAGGAAGCTCTACCCCGAGAAGCCACATTTATCTTGTAATGAGAAATGAAGGTGTGTGAAGTCCAGGTAGCGGCCGCACAGATATCATCTATCGATAATTTGGAGTGGAATGCTACAGAAGTAGCCATTGCCCTGGTAGAATGAGCCCTGACTGGGAAAGGTAGCTCTTTGCCGGACCGTAAATAAATGAAGGAGATGCAATCTTTAATCCATTTGGCTATGGTGGTTTTAGCCACCGGTTGACCCAACTTATTTTCCGCAAAGGACACAAACAGCTGATCTGACTTTTGTGTCTGATTGGTCCTACTTAAATAAAAACGCAGTTGCCTGTGAACATCCAACTGATGGAAAATATATTCTGCGCTATTGGAGAATTTGGGAAAAAACACAGGAGCTCAAGGATTGTTGAATGCATAAGGGGGATGCTACCTTGGGCAAGAAAGAGGGATTTAACTTGAAGGACACTCTGTCTTTGTGAAAGGTCAAATAAGGAGGATTAGAACAGAGAGCCTGAAGCTCTGAGACCCGCTTGGCAGAGGTTATTGCCACCAAAAAGGCGGTTTTCCAAGATAGAAGTTTTATATCACAAGTAGCTGCTGGTTCAAAGGGGCGGGCAGTTAAAGAAGCTAGAACCATATTCAGGTCCCAAGGGGGCACAGGATGGGCTATTGGGGGCCGAAGGAGCCACGCTCCTTTAAGGAAAGATTTGCAAAGGCTGTTTGCCATTAAGGAAGGCTCAAAGGAGACATGAAAATTAGAGATAGCCGCCAGTTGGACTTTAATTGTGGAAATCGAAGAGCCCAAATAAAACAAAGAAGCCAGGAATTCTAAAACCTGAGGTACTGGGGCGGTAAGGGGATCTATACCTCGTTGCTGAGCCCAAAGAGCAAACCTCTTCCACTTGCTGGAATACAGTTTAATAGTGGAAGGTTTGTGAGAAGAGGACAAAATGTGGATGACGTCTGGAGAAAAAGAGTTATCTCTGACTAAGGTTGGAAGTGGAGTAACCAAGCGGCCAACCTCAAGGACCTGAGGGATGGGTGAGACTGTCCCAACTGATGAGTCAACAGGTCGGGCACCAGGTCCAGAAACCATGGACCCTCCACCGCATACCTCAGAAGGAAGGGGAACTAAACCTGACGAGGCCAGTGTGGAGCGATCAAAATCATGTCGCTTCCTAGATAAATCGCCTTCTGTATCACCTTCGGGAGAAGGGGAACCGGAGGGAAGGCATAAAGTAGACCGGGGGGCCAACTGTGAGCTAGAGCGTCCCTGGGAATCTGTCCCTGAGAGGGAGTCAGAGTGAAGAACTCCCTGCATTTCGCATTGTGAGGGCTAGCGAACAAGTCCCAACAAGGGAGGCCCCACTTGGCGAAGATGTTTGCAGCCACCCTGTCATTGAGGGACCACTCGTGGGGCAACAGGAGAGTCCTGCTCAGCCTGTCTGCAATCACATTGGATTTCCCCGGAATGTACGTTGCCACTAGGAAATGCTGGGTAGAAATCGCCCAATTCCACACTCTCATGGCCTCTCGGCAAAGAGGGTAGGACCTGGTTCCGCCTTGCTTGTTTATGTATCAGACTACTGACATGTTGTCGGATAGGATCGCAATAGTACCCCGGGGGAAGAGCATGATGAAGTGCTTGCAACACCAGTAGCACCGCTCTCATTTCTAGGATATTGATATGTAAGTGTGTTTCGTGAGCCTGCCACATGCCTTGGACAGACCTGTCCAGATAATGACCCCCCTCCCTATCTGGGAGGCGTCTGTGGTCACCGTGGCGATGGGAGGCTGAAGGGCAAAGGGTCGCCCCTGGTCCAGGTTGGACCGAAGCAGCCACCAACGTAGGTCCCGACGGCAAATTTCGGTAATCTGGACCAAATGGTTCAAGGGAAGTTCCTGAAAGGACCATTGAACCGACAGTAGCCATTGCAGCACCCGCATGTGCAGCCTGGCTAAGGGGACTAGAAGAAGAGTCGAGGCCATCGTACCCAATAACTGCAGAATCAGTCTGGCGTGAACTCGTGATCTGGGTAACAAGGTTTGAACCTGAGACTGCAGGAGCTGAATCCTTTCTACCGGCAAGAATGCCCGCATTCTTCTTGTGTCTAACTCTGCGCCTATAAAGGTAATATGCTGAGACGGCTGCAGCACAGATTTTCCCCAATTGAACATGATTCCTAGTGAATGACCCAAACTGACTGTGGTCATAAGCGCCCGAACTAATAGATGCTTGGAGGTGGCAGTAAGAAGCCAGTCGTCTAGATAGGGAAACACTTGGAATCCTAGACTTCTCAAGTGAGCTGTCACTACTGCCAGACACTTGGTGAACACCCTGGGGGCTGTGGTGAGACCAAAGGGCAGTGCTTGGAACTGGAAATGACTGGTTCCCAGGCGGAAGCGTAAATGACTCCTGGACTCTTGACTTATCAGAATGCGATAGTAAGCGTCCTTGAGATCTATGGAGCACATCCAGACATCCTTCTCCAATAACGGGAGAATGGACTGAAGGGTGACCATTCGGAATTTGGATTTTTTTACAAAGTGATTCAATGATCTGAGGTCCAAAATGGGCCTTAAGTCCCCTGTCTTTTTTGGCACCAAAAATAGTCTTGAGTAAGTTCCTGATCTGATCTGGTCGGCAGGAACAGGCTGGATGACTCCTTTTCTTAGCAGCTTTGAAACCTCGACCGCTGCTTGATCCCACTGACTGGGTGGCACATCCAGGATTTTCCTGATAGGAAGAGGGGGGATCTTGATGAAAGGGATGAGATAGCCTCCGGTTATGGTTCGAAGCACCCACTGATCCTTGGTGATAGATTCCCAAGCCTGTGGGTGTTCTGCAAAACAACCCCTGACTGGCTCCGGAGATGCGCAGTCGGGCCACGTCTCAGGGACGGGGAGCGTAGGATGGACCACGAAAGGAATCGCGGTCTCCAGAGTTACAGGGGCCTCTGCTGCCTCTGGGGTGGCATCTTCCTGAATCCCCCCCCCTGCCTCTAGAGGGGGGATCACTCGGTGGAGTAGGGAAAGACCTTTGAGATTTCCTGAACCACATTTTCCCTCCTCTCTGGGCCTTGGGGTAAGGTCTAGAGGGAGCGGAAAAATGGGCCCCCACAGCAGTCAAGGTCTTGCCCTCCTGCTCACGAGTCAGTGTGTCCTTCACCTTGGGTCCAAACAGGGAGGACCCATCAAAGGGGGCGTTGGTGAAGGAAGACTTAAAAGCCTCTGCAAAGGGACACAAGCGTAACCAGGCATGTCTTCTAAGTGCCACGCCTGTTCCCGCTGCTCTACTCGCCCCTTTGGCCACATATGAGATGAGCCTCATGGACGAGTTGACTATCGAAGATAGGGTAGTCATCTGGGCGACAACAGTTTGGGCTAACGCCTCAGGAAGATTACCCATAAGAGACTCACCTAACTCTTTGAGGAGGTCCCTTTGGAGCTTGGTAAAATGGCAAAGGTAATTCAGCGACCGCAGGGTAAAGGCAGCTGAAGAAAGGGTACACTTCCTGTACCTATCCATGCTCCTGGAATCCTTATTAGGAGGGTGAATAGACGTTGAAGCCTCTGTCACGTCTTGCTGAGTGGCAGATGCCACCACCATCGCATCTACTGCAACTCCTTTAGTCAAAAATTCCTTTTGAGGAGGGGCTGAGAGGAACATGTTAGGCCTGGCGGGCACCGGTTCCACAGAGTCAGGGTGTTCCCACACCCTTCGAGAAACTAAATCTAGTAATTCATCGAAGGGTGGAGACACCCAGGAGGCGGAGGGCTGGGCCCCAAAAGCCTTGAGGAAGACTGACTCCTCCGCGGAAGGGGTTTTGGACTGCCAATCGCCTCTCTGTCTCAGGATCTCGAGGATATCTGAGAATGAGACGTCATCCGAGGACAATTTTAGGGACCCCTCCGCATCATTGAGGTCAGTATCTGATGTGATAGACTCATCCTGGGAGTCAATGTGCTTCCTCTTGCACAATTTTTTTCTTGGAGGTTCATCTGAAGCGGATTCAGAAGGACCTCCCAGGAGAAGGGAACCCCCCAAGGGGGTATCCTCAGGCCCTGGGGCCCCACTGTCATAGGAATGAAGCACACCAGAAGCACCAGTTCCCAAGTCTAGGGACGGTGAGGTAGAGACTTGCTGAGCCGGCAAGGACATGGCCAGCGCACTCCTCATGGCCTCAAAAGCAGGACCTCCAGACTCTACGGAGGACACCGGCTGAGAGACCACAACGGTACCGGGAATCCCTGGGGCCGACGCTCCAAGGGGAAGACTAGGCACCAAAGCTACCAGTTCCTAAGTGTTCCCCTCGGCCCCGACTGAGGAAGTCCTGGTACCGAACCCTGACGCCGAGGACAGGGTAGGAATGATGGTCGGAACAGAGAAGCTCTGAGGGAGTCTCGGTTCCGACTGGACAACTCTGCTCCACTCTACCATCACCGACTCCAACGGCTCCGAGGAGGTTGGAGGAGGAATTGGATGCATCGAAGTGGGGACCGGCTCCGGAGCCGAGTGGGCTGGAGCCGAGACCATTTTTGCAAAAACCAGGGACTTTAAAAGCCTCTGGATAACTCTGTCCAAATCTGAGTCTGACAACCTGGAGGATTTAGAGGAAATAGATGGGGGCCGAGACGACTTCTCTCTCGGCTCTGATAGACCAGGGGACTGGCTCCGAAACAGCTCCAACACCATCGGCACCGGATCCGGAACCGTATGAATAAGCATCGGCGCCGAAGGGGACTTCGGGGCCAGGGGGGGAGAGTCTGAGCTGCACACCTCCAACGGTTCCGAGACCAAAGGAGCCGAAGCAGGTGATTCGCCTCTCGATCCCCAACCTGCAGCTCCAACACCAATGGAGCTGAGGAAAGAGGTATCGAGGCAGACCCTTCCACCCAAGGCTCCGAAGCCATTGGAGCCGAGGAAGAAGAGGTCGACCTATGCTTCTTGGAAGTCGGTTCCGACGGACTGGTCGGAGCCGACGACCTTTTCTTTTTAGAAGCTGGAGAGGAAGGAGAAGCCAAAGCTTCCTCAAAGGAGGGCTTAATAAGGCCCTTAAGGATCAATTTATTTTTATGTTCTTGAAGGACCCTAGAGGAAAAAGCATGACAAACACTACATGTTTCCTGCAAATGTTTCGGTCCTAAACAATATATGCAAACACCATGGCTATCAGTAATAGACATTTTGTAGTTGCACTTGGTGCACTTTTTAAAACCAGATTTCTGCTCTTTTGACATCCTATCACACAACTATTTTTCACCATGAAAAGTAACCATAAAGTAGGGCGCGAGCCCTTGACTCAAAAAGGGACTGGCCCGAGATACAGAACACAAAACGGGCAGAAGCCCTCTAACTAAAACGGGCTTAGCCCGATAAAGCAGGATGTACAGTAGGGCGAAAAACAAACCTAAAAGTAGACAAAATCAACACATTGACTCACAAATAAGGGCAAGGGCCCTCTAACTTAAACGGGCCTTGCCCGGTAAGTAGAGAAAATACCAATCACACTGAAAAAGGTTCACACACACACGTAAAGCTGCTAAAACAGCTGTTTGTTAAATTAGTGAAGAAAACCCTAGGTCAAAAGACCAAAAAGTAACAAAAAACCACTTAGCTCCAGCCAAGTCGAGACCACGTCTAGCTTGAAAAGTGGCAAACGAGATCTGGGGAAGCAGGTGTGGTGCATTCTGGGATAAGGGGTAGCCCAGCCAATTAGAGACTTCGTTCTACTATATAGTGGCCGAGTCGGAGCCGAACCCATCAGTTATGAATGTAGGCGAGATAGGATCCCATTACATTCAGCGATTTAAGAGTTTTGGATACCGGTTCCATGACCGGGGACTGGCTACGAAAGGAGAAGACAGTCAGCTCTGAGACCTGTGGAGCCAATGTCACAGACTCTTTAGATTTTTTTTACTTTTTTGATTCTCCAGAAGTCTTGGAGGACTTTGAGGACTTACTAGATCCAGCCTGGTCACTCAAAGCCTCCTGAAAGGAAGATTTCAACAAACCTCTATCTATAAGCTTCCTTTTCTCTCTTGGAGAACTCTAGATGAAAAGGAAAAAGAAGTTATGTACTTACCATAATGTTCCATGTGAGTTGTTCATCTCGTCTTCATTCTTTACTGATGGGTTCAGAGCTGAGAGTCGGCACCTACTGCAAAGCTCGAGGATTTCAAGTAGCTCGAGGCCAAGACTCTATACCCATGATGCACCCCGAGTTACCTCAGATCTTGCTTGCTGCATAAAATAATACCATATGCCATTCTATAACTCCATAAGAGAAAAAGTATAGAAAGGCAGAGTGACCAGGAAGGATCTAGCATCTTGGTTTTCTGAAAGCCCAGGAGGGGGTAGGAGGGAGGGATGTAAGAATGAAGGCGAGATGAACAACTCACATGGAACATTATGGTAAGTACATAACTTCTTTATGTGAAGTTGTTCTATCTCGCCATTCATTCTTTACTGATGGGCAGTATCCCAAGCACCATCAACCCCGGGTGGCTCACGGGAGTACATCTGTCAGGACTGTGGCTCCAAAGGAGGCCCTGTCAACTTTGTAATGAGTGATAAAGGTATGAGATTTTGACCATGTGGCTGCTGCACAAATGCTATCAATAGGAAGTCTGGCAGAAAAGGCAGATGATGTAGAAACTGCTCTGGTTGAGTGAGCTTTAATTTTATGCTGCAAGGGCATATTGGCAGCCGAATATGCAAAGGTGATACAATCAGATAACCATTTAGACACAGTTGTTTTAGCCACTGGCATACCATTCCTGGAATCTGAGAATGAAGCAAAAAGCTGCTCTGATTTCCTGAAATCTTTTTTTCTAGCTAAATAAAATCTGAGCTGTCTGTGAACATCAAGTTTGTGCAGCATGTACTCTAAATTGTTGGAATGGCTGGTGAAGAAAACTGGCAAATCAATAATTTGGTTGAGATTAGCTTCAGTGCAAACTTTGGGTAAGAAAGAGGGGTTTTTCAAAGTGAGAGACTGTCAGCATGGAAAATCAAATAAGGAGGCCTAATGGATAAGGCCTGAAGCTCTGACACTCTGCGGGCCAAAGTAATAGCCACTAAAAAGATGGTTTTCCATGGCAAAAATTTGACATCACATGAGGAAGCTGGTTCAAATGGCGGAAGAATTATGAGGGAAAGCATAACATTTAGATTCCATGGAGAATAGGGAGATTTCACAGGTGGTCTAATATGAAAGGTCCCTTTGAGAAAGGCTTTGAATAATTTGTGTGACATAATATTCAATCCTTGAAATCCCAGATGAAAGTTAGAAATGGCAGCTAGTTGAATGTGGACTGTTACTGCTGCAGCTCCTTTATTGAAAATCATGGTTAAGAAATCTAGAAGAGAGGCCATAGGGGCTTGGTAAGGGTCAATATTGTTTTTTGAGGCCCATATGGGACATGTTTTCCATTTGTTGAGATACAGCTTCCTCGTAGACAATTTATGAGATGACAGGAGAAGTTGCTTTGTCTCCTTGGAAAGGTTATGGAACCTGGCTATGATGGGAATTGGAGCAGCCAAGCTGTCAGCTTCAGGGACTGCAGAGAGGGATGAAGTTCCCCCAACTAATGTGTCAGAAGGTCTGGAACTGGGTCCAGAGAATCCAGGGGTCCTTCAAAAGATGAAGTCGAGGGAAGGGGAACCAAATCTGACGAGGCCAACAGGGAGCTATTAGAATAATGGCCATTCCCAGGGCTTTGGCTTTTTGTAATACCTTGGGTAGCAATGGGGATTGGTGGGAATGCATAGAGGAGACTCAGGGCCAATCGTGAACAAGTGCGTCCCTTGGGGCTTGTTCAAGAGGGGGAATCAGGGCAAAGTCGTTTTTGCATTTGGTGTTCATGTGACTGGCAAAAAGGTTGCAGCAAGGCTGGCCCCACCTGCAGAATACCCTTTCTGCTATTTTCGTCTTGAGGGACCACTCGTGGGGCAATAAAATTGCTCTGCTCAACTTGTCTGCTATCACATTGGATTTCCCCGGGATGTGCATTGCTAACAGAAAGCGCTGGGTGGAAATAGCCTACTGCCATACTCTGAGGGCCTCATGACAAAGGGAGTAAGATCTGGTTCCTCCTTGTTCAAATACCAGACCACTGACATGTTGTCTGTCTGAATCACAATCATACCCAGAGGAAGAGTGTCCTGGAAGTACTGCAATGCCAAAAGTATTGCTCTTGTCTCTAGGACATTGATATGCAGCTGTGTCTCTTGATCAGTCCATGTGCCTTGGGCTGTCTTTCCCTGAAAATGCCCCCCCCCCTATCAGGGAAGCGTCTGTGGTCACTGTGGCAGCTGGAGGGGGTAGCACAAATGGACGCCCTATCGTAACATAAAGTGAGGTCAACCACCACTGAAGATACTTTTTGCAGGAATTTGTGATCATTATCATGTGAGACATAGGAAGCTCTTGGTAAGACCATTGAGTGAACAACAGCCATTGTAGTATCCGCATGTGCATACAACCTAGTGGTATGGCTAGAATTGCTGCTGCCATCATACCCAACAATTTCAGAACTTTTGATGCTGGTGCTTTGTTTTTGGATATTAGAATGCAGACATGCTGATGGAGAAGAAAGACTCTTTCTCTATTGGAAGTCTTAGCATGGTGGTGGTGGTGGTGTCCAGTTCTGCTCCAATAAAGACGATATGCTGGGATGGTGACAAGGCAAATTTTCTTGAATATACTGTAATGCACAGCTAATTGCAGAGTGAACTCCCTGGCTTAAATGAGTTGATGCCTGGTGGTGGCAGTAAGGAGCCAATCGTCTAGGTACAGAAACACCTGGAATCCTAAACATCTCAGATGAGCCGTGACCACTACCATGCATTTAGTGAACACTCTGGGGGCTGTAGTGAGACCAAAGGGCAGGGCTCGAAACTGGTAATGATTGGCTCCCAGCCGGAAGCACAGATGATCCCTGGATGGCCTGGCCATTTTTATGTGGTAGTACGCATCCTGGAGATCTATCGAGCACATCCAATTGTCTTTCCCTAGGAAGGGAAGTATTCACTGAAGCGTGACCATCCCAAACTTCTCTTTCTTTACAGATTTGTTTAGTCTGCTAAGGTCTAATATAAGTCTCCAGTCACCTGTCTTTTTTAGAACTAAAAAGAATCATCAGTAAGTTCCGGATCCTGTCTGGTCTGCTGGGACTGGTTGGATGACTCTTTTTCTAAGCAATGTCTGGACCTCTACTGTTGCTTGTTCCCTGTAACTGGGTGGAATGTCCGGGATTTTCCTTGTCGGTGGAGGGGGTGTGGCAAAAGGGATGAAGCATCCTCTGGAAATTATACTTTGTACCCAGTTGTCATTTATTTTGAGCCAGGTGTCTGGGTACAAAGATAAGCGACCCCCCGCCTGCCTCCAGAGCAGGACAGTCGGGCCTCCTTTCTGGAGTGCTGGTAGGACTTCCCAAAGAAGTGATCTCTGTCACCCTGGTGCTGTGGACCCCCACTGCTGCGAGGGTGGTGTCTTCTGTTACTGTCCCCTCGTCTGCCCCTGGAGGGTTTTCACCACGTGTGGCTTTTCGGAACCACATTTTCCCTCCCCTTTGACCCTTGGGGTAGGGTCTGGTAGAGGTGGAAAAACAGACCCTGATGGCAGAGTCTTTCCATCCTGCTCACACCTGGTTAAAGTTTCCTTGACTTTAGGCTCGAAAAGGGTTGAGCCATCAAAGGGGGTATTCACGAAGCATGACTTGAAGGGCTCCATGAAGGAACACAAGCGCATCCAGGAGTGTGTCATAAGAGCAATTCCTGTACCAGCTGCCCCACTCCTTCCATCAGCTGCATATGAAATGAGGCACATGACAAGTTAACTATAGAATTGAGGGTAGCAAGCTGGGCGGCAACTTTGTCTGTAGCAACTGCAGCTACTGTACCCTGAAGAGTATATTATCTCCCAGCTCTTTAAGGAGATCTATTTGTAGTCTGATAAAATGGGTTAGGTACTTAAGTGAATGAAGAGCAAAGGTTGTTGAACTAAACATGCACTTTCCATATCTATCCATGATCCTGGAGTCTCTGTTAGGAGGATGGATAGAAGAGGAAGTTTCAGACATTTCCTTTTCGGTGGCTGCCACCGCCACCACCATGGCATCAACTGGCACACCTTTTGTCAAGAAAGATTTATCTAGGGGGGCAGAAATTAACTTATTAGGCCTCCTATGGACAGGCTCAATAGTATCCGGAGACTCCCACACCCTTCGTGAGACCAGCTGCATGAGCTCATTGAAGGGCAGAGACACCCAAGAGGTATAGGGCTGAGACCCAAAAGCCTGCCAGTCACCCCTCTACCTAAGGATTTCCAGTATCTCAGCAAATGAGATATCCTCAGAGGGTGACCTTGGGGACCCTACTGATTCATCCAAGTCAGTGTCAGATGTTAATGACTCCTGAGGGGAGTCCAAGTGTTTCCTCTTACACACAAACTTCCTGGGAATCTCATCAGTGGGAGCTTGTGGGAGGTCTCTGAAGAGCATGGGCCACCCAGTGGGGCTTCCTGAGGCTCTGAGTCTCTGCGCTTAGCAAGGATCTGTGAGGCAGAAGCAGACACAGGTACTTTTGGGGATGAAGAAGCCAGACCTGAAGCTGAGGATGTCTTAGGAGACATAACTCTCCTCATGGCTTCGAAAGCACCTCTGCTCTGATGCGAAGGGACCAACGGATCTGAGGAAACCATCGATACCCCTGGCACTGGAGCAGTGGGCTCTGAGCCTGAGGTAGGAGCCGAGCTCATCCGAGCCGAAGCCCCAAGAGGCAAAATCGGTTAGACTATCCTCCCCAGACCTGACCAGAGTGTGTCAGCTCCTAGAGTCCTCAATATGCACCGAGGATGTCAGAGTTAATGGAGCGAAGACACTGGAAAGGGCATCGTCTCTGAAGCCACACACACACAAATGCCTTTAAAAAACAAGGCTAACTATAACTACTAACAAGTCTATTAAAAAACACACAAGCTTAATAAATGCACACCTAAGACTAATAATTAAATATTCTTTAGGAAAAAAAGTGACAAAGGGTCACTGAAAAGTCACTAGGAAACACACAGTGTTATAATAATAACATATGTGACCAAAAGGGTCACAGAATAACAATTTTTTAGTCAGAAATTGAAAAAGAAGTTTAAATAGGTCTATGAAAAAAAACGAGGCCAAATGTATAATAAAGATAGCACACAGGGAAGGGAACACTACAGATAAAGCTTTAGGAGCTTATCTAATCTGAATATATAAGAATGTAAACAGTAAATTAGCAATAATTTTAGAAATATAAAGATATAAATGTTTTTACTGGCCCAAGCTAGCAAGACCCTCCGATCAGTTGCAGCGGCAAACTAGATCTGAGTTAACTCGGGGTGCATCATGGGATAAGGACTTGGCCTCGAGCTACTTGAAATCTTTGAGCTTTGCAGTAGGTACTGACTCGGAGCCGAGGGATCGGCTCCAAACCCATCAGTAAAGAATGAATGGCGAGCTAGAACAACTTCAGATAATATGTTTCAGCTCCTGCAAATCTTTGCCCTTTGTCCTGGAGAGACTTAAAAAGCACAGCAGCAGCAGATCCAAAAAAATGTTTTTATTATCCAAAGCAGCATCCAAAAGATTAACCTTAATGTCATCAGGCAAGGCCTGAAGATGAAGCCAGGAGTAATAGCTCATAGCTGAACCAAGGTTTGCAGCCCTGGAAGAGGCACCAGCTGCATTTGATTGAGTGGTGGGCAACTTGAGAAGTACAGCCCAGCAAGGAAAGGGACAAAGCCGCCTTCTCAGAATCAGGAAGGTCAGAAACCAACTTAAAAACCTGAAAAAGAACAGCCAAAACATACCTGGTCATATGAATCTGGTAGTTCATTGCCCTAAAGGATAAAGTGGCAGCAGTGTAAGCTTTCTTCCCTGGCCTTTCTATAGCCCTACTATCCTTATCAGAGGGCAAAGCTTGGAGGGCAACAACATGGATGGGTTGTCAGAGGAGATGGACACTACAGGAGGTTATTTATAAATTTACAGTCCTCAGGCACGTTACAGAATCTGATTTCTAAGGTGTAGGAGGGCTGACAGTCGAGGGCTACATATGTGCCGAGAAGGTATCCAGAAGGGCAGCCAGAACAGGAGGAAAATCAGATAGTTTGGGTGACTCAATCTGTATAAGCTCATAATATTTTTAATTTTAGAGAATGAGAACAATCCCACTTAATATAATCCATCATATGGGCAATGGTGCCCTCAAAGGAGAGCTGCTCCAAAGAGGAATCTGGACTTATGGAGTCCTCCTCTTTTGAACCATAGTCGAAGGGGGGAGAGATCTGGGAAGAGTAAACCAAGGATTCTTTCCAAGTCCATATCCTCATAAAAGCAGTCTAATTCCCTAGGTCCCTTGAGTGAAGTGGAAGACCAGTGAGGAGCAGAAGCAAAGACCCCTTGAGGAGGCTATAAGGCCATCAAAGCATTAAACAAACCAGAGCAAAATCCTGCCATTTATGTTAGGGATCCTTAACAGCAGGGAAAATATGCTTTGTTTTCTGTTTTTTCTTTTCCAGGACATCTCCCTGAAACTCCCTCAAAGAGTCAGACCCCTAGCATGATTCAATAATTGTTGGACTCTCCTCAGTCATTCAAGAAATAATCAGCTGAGGCTTCCCATCAACATCAGGTACAGACATTTGAACAGACTCAGAGGACATGTGAAAAAATGGATCCATGCCAGCCTCTGACAGGGTCGCAACAGAGGAATCCAAAGCAACCACCACACAGTCCTCCAGAATTTCACCAGCCTCGAGAGAAACATCGAGAGACTGGACAACAGCTGATCAGACCTAACTTTTTTGGCCTTCTTAGCAGATAGCTGGCCCTTCAGACAGGAGGACTCTGCTAAAGCACCCGAAGCCAACTTAAGAAATTGGTTCACCAGGTATATGTACAAGGAGAGAAGACAAAGAACAGTTTTAGGCACAAACGCCTAATAGAGCATTGTGCATGATTGTGGAAATAACCCAAACAAGAGAGACAGTGGTTGTGGTGGCCTTTATGGGGAATCTACCTCCCACACTGACATTTTCCCTTTCTGGATGACATGAACACAACAAGAAATGGAAATAAAAGAAACCCCAATGGGGCACTTACCTAAAATGACGGCTTTGGCAAACAGCACAGCAGAAGGGCATTCAGACATTCATTCAACAACAGTGTTTGGACTGATGGCACAGTAGTTCTCACTGAGGGCGTCCATACATCATCTTTCAGCTCAATGCTTTGCATGAGGAGCATACATGTGACATACATCTGTAAGTAATAAAGACTTTGCTATGATTGGAAGGAGATCCCTTAGCTACAGAATACTGCAACAATGATCTAGAATGACATCATTAGTGTTAGTGGTGAATTCTAGGACTGCTCCTAGTTTGCAGTCATCTGCATATTTAGTCAACCATTGAGGCCCTTGACATTGGCCTTGACTTCAGAGACATAAGTGCAAAAAAGATGTGGTCACAGGACCAATCCCTGTGACTGGCCTCTCTGTAAAGGTGAACTCCTCAATTCTAATTTCTTTGGGTCCATCTGTGAGCCACAGAAGCAATTAAGTTGCACAAAAAATATTTTTTTCAGAAGAGGAAATAGATGCTCTAACGTTCCTCATTTGACTTGAGCTTGACAACTGAGAATTCTAATAAAAAAATACATAAGTGTTGAAGAATACACCTTTTCCCACATCTATCAAAAGGCCTCATCTGTGTCAGAAGGAGAGATTGGTAATAACCACATCTTTAACAGCAGCTGGGTTTCCTACAGCAATAACTGCTGGGTTGGATATGGGATTAGTATATAAAAAAACTACAAGACTGAAAAACTTTACACAATCTGTTTTGTAGAGGCAGCAGTCTGGATGTCAAGCAAGTTACAGGCTTTGACAAACATTCTTCAATGCTGTAGAAACAGGAGGAAATGGAGTACATACAGGAAAGTAGAGTTGTGTATGAACCTACCATATTAGATGTCCTACTGATCACTACTGCAATATTCCAATACTGCTGGGTTATTGTGCTGAGGTAACCTGATGTCCAACCAATGTACACAAGGCAAAAACTTGCTATACGTTTACACACCCAGCATATGACCTAAGTCAGTGGGAGTAGTATTACATATGTAGATGTAGGACAGACTATCTATAAAGCCATGGCACCACAGAGTAGCATGAGTAATTAGAACAAATTAAAAAAAAAAAGGTCAGCTAAAAGGAAGGTACAAGAACTGCTCCCCCCTCAGCCTATGGGGTGCCGGGAGATTAATACAAACAAGGGGAGAAGGATGCAATACTGCAACAGTGATCAGAACATTGATTTTTATGGCAAGTTCTTTCACAGCTGCACTCTTTTTCCATACATCACTGTTGCAATATTTCAGTAATCATGGGTGATTCTGAAAGCTTAGAGGTTGAATAGAATGGGTGGACCACAGACGGGTGAGATGTCTATCAATTCCAGTAGTACATATCTGGCAAAATAAGTTCTTGATATAGAAAACGCATCCACCCAATAGTGGTTTGTGAAGGTATGTACAGAGGATGAGATAGCTGCTTCCAGAATGGTCCTGGGAGTCAATGCCCTTGAAGGCACCAAAGAATGCTGCACTGCTGGTGTGTGCTTTCAATTTTTGAAGACAGAGACTTGCCATGGTGGGAATAAGAAGAAGAGTTGGACGGAGATTGTCTGTTTAGAGACTAGGTCACATAGATTGCCTTCTTGGAAGGGAACAGTATGTTTTCCTAATGTCTTTATTCTCATCAAGGTAGAATCTTAGTTGTCTGTGCATGTCCAGGGAGTGGTTTAGAAATTAAGGTGGTAAATATATAGCCTGATCGAGAGACCACTCATTTACCACCTTGTGAATAAAAGATGGGTTATCCCTAAGAGACCCTATCCTTTATGGAAGATGACGAAAGGAGATGTGGCCATAAAGGCCTGAAGTTTAGAAACCCTTCTGGAAGAAGGGCCACCAGTAAAACAGTTTTCAGAGTACAAAACTTTAGGGGAGACAGAGGCCCCTGGTTCAAAAGGTGGTAAAGTACATGCTTCCAAAATAAAGTTGAGATCTCAGGGTGGGATTCAAATGAAGGACACTGTTTAGAAATGATAGGACTTCAATTCTTGAAAGCAAGGAGGGATTAAGTGGCATTCAGGCATAGACAGTGGACAAGTATGCCTTGATGGAGGAGAAAGCTAGCCCAGATTTAAGAAGCTCACACAAGTAGGATAAATTTTTAAGGACCCTACCTGGAAGGGGGTTCTCATTCTTTTTAGACACCAGATAGAACATCTTTTTCATTTGGAGATGTAAGATTTTCTATTAGTAGGTTTTCTCGCCTCCTGGAGCACCTGTAGTACACCCTCAGAAAACTGGTGTCTGAAGCAAATTAAAATTCTATCATCCGCAGTGTCAGTTTGAGAGCCTGTAATTGGGGATGAAGCAGAAACCGCTTTTCTATGCAAGCTTCACTTTGTGGGTTAACTTGTAGTGATGGCTCCTGGCTAGGTGAAGGGGGAACAAGTGCTGTCTTGGCTAGAAAGAAGTCACCAACAAGATTTTTGGTCTGTCTATTTGGATCTTCAGTAGAACCTCTGGGACTAGAGGGGGGAGAAACACAGATGTACTGCCCCCTCCCCAGCAGAAAGACCTGGCATCTACCCTCTAGGCCTGGAGACTAATACTGGAGTAAAACAACTTGAGCTGTCTGCTGAGTGTAGGCAAACAAATAAGTTTAAGGAATACTCCATCTGTCAACTATGTCCAAAAAAAACTCTGTTTAACATCCATTTGTGAGGGTCTTCCATGGACCTGCTTAGAGAATCTATAAGCATATTGTCTTCAGATGGAATGTAAACCATCTACACAGACAGACTGCTTTCCCAACTTGATGTCATACCAGAAGAGTTAGTCTGCAAAGCTGGTATGACTTGATTCCCCCATTTGTTGAGGTACATTACTGTGGTGCTGTCTGAAATACTGAGACACCCTGGGTACCATAGGAAAAAAACACCTGAAGGGCTTGAATAAGGGCTATCATTTATTTGACATGTGCTGTTATCTGTTTGGGGGACTACTGGCCTTGAACTGTTGAAGAGCCCGTCCAAGCTCCCTAAACCAAATGTAATGCATCTGCATGCAGTTCCTAGTTAGGAGTGGGTGGGCGGAAATGATGGCCTAGATTTAGTTAGATTTGAGAAATCCAACACTAACTCTTGTCAGAGAGGGTAAGAGGGGGATTTGGAAGTCCAGTGAGTGCTGACAAAAAAAAAAGATAACTTGGCTAATGGTAACATAGTAATAGTTGCTGTCATGTACTCCAGAGTTCTTAGAATTTTCCTTGCAGGATTAGAATGAAGGGTTGTAGGGACTGCACTTTTGCCACAGTAAGAAAGGCCATCAGAAAGGAATGTAGTCTGCAATCCAAGAATACCAAATACTGGGAGGGTGTCAGATAAGATTTCTGGTGAGATTGAGGGTAATCAACATTCTTTCGAGAAGGGAGATTGTGAAAGTGAGATATAGCCACAAGGTGTCCCGACAGGAAAACTACATAAGGTGGTCATCCAGGTATTGGAGAATCTGAATTCCCTGGGTTTTGTAGAAACAAAAACAGGTACCGGACCACTGGACAAAGAAACTCCAAAGATTTATTAGAATGTAAAGCGCTTTTTGTCTTCCGTATTAGGAAGACTTCTTCAGACAAAGTAAAAATCCATTCAACACAATTT
Organism: Protopterus annectens; assembly: GCF_019279795.1. Taxonomy (NCBI): domain Eukaryota; kingdom Metazoa; phylum Chordata; order Ceratodontiformes; family Protopteridae; genus Protopterus; species Protopterus annectens. The sequence goes on along the minus strand of NC_056729.1, from coordinate 285,538,048 downwards.
AAAGATAAAAAGGTGCCAAAGTAGTGCAACACTAATTACATACAGCTGCCATCAATTAAAACTCATTCTCTACATGCTGGTGTTAAAGGTGTACTGATCTATATCACTTCGCAGAAAAAACAAGTTAACAAAAACAATCATATAGTTCATAAATCGGAAATATATTTATACACATTGTAAATGAATAAAAGAATCTCCTAAATGCAATATAGGCATTTTTGTATAGATGAAATGTAACATCGCAACAGACACATAAATTCATGGTACATCTGATTAGAAATGCCAACAAAAATAAAACCCCCCCTTAAAAACAAGGCAATGCCAACTTCTAAAGCAAGGGGTCCAGTTCCTTAGGTTAAAGAGTTAGTTAATACCATCACAACAACTGAAATAATGAATGCCCCCTGACAAAAAATGTGCAACTCAAATGCGAGGTTACCATACGCATAAAAAAGGTAAACAATGCAAATAACTTCACTGTAAATCTACAGCGACTAGTATTCAAAAGCATTACAAAAAGATATGCATTGCGTTTCCTTACCCAACTAAAATAAACCTGTAAAAGTCGAAATTTCCAGAAAAGACAAGAAGTTAAAAAGTAAAGTGAAGTAAAATAGAGGAAAAATAGGTGCAACTCGCACTCCCTGGGTTTTGTAAAATGCAATGGCTTGGGTGACGGACTTTGTGATGACCCCAGGAATGGTAGATGAGACAAAAGTTAAAACAGAGAACTGAAAGTGCAATGATAAAAAACAAAACAAAACCAGAGAACCTGAGGAATTTTCTGCAGGTGGGATGAATGGGGATACACGGATATAAAATCAAATCTAAGTAAACTAGAGAGGCTTTGGGAAGTACAATTTGAAGTGAAAGCATCTTGAGGAATGTTACCTCCACAAAGATGTGGAGGTGGGATAAATCTAGAATGGGTCACCAAATGCCTATTCTTATTCTAGGTCAGGCACCAATTCTATGTTGCCCTGGTCAATGAGGCTCTGTAAGAGATGAGAAAGGAGGTGAATCTGACTGGAAAAGGAGGGGGAACTCCATTAAGACATTTTGTAATAGTGATAAATGAAGGACACCCACTTGTCTGAACTGATAAATTCTCAGGCTGGAAGGGGAAAAGTTAGCCTTTTAACAAGGCCCAAGGAGGGAAGGAGCAGCAGATAGGCAGAGATCAACCTGTCTGGAAAAGGAGGCTTCCCAGATTTGGAATCTCTGGTAGGTTTGACATGAAATATTTTCCTGGGCTGATTCCTGCTCTTCTGAGAGGACATCTGATCCCTGAGGACAAAGGAAATAGGATTAACCAGGTAATTTATTTGATAGCTAGGTACAGATGTTGGAAAAATCTGTTAGAGACTTGCATCATTTTACCTGTCTCTTGCAGACTCTTGTAAATTTCTGATGCAGAAGTTACAGACAATAGTTTCCTATGAAGGGGAAGTCTAAAAGCTTGGCCTTAACATCCTCAAGGATGGACTGTAGGCAAAGCCAAGCAAATCGTCTAATTACTGATCCAGTAGCAGCAGTCCTGGAAAAAGCCTCTGAAGCATCACTGTTGCATTTAATGGAATATGCCTTGCAACTTGTGCAACTTGTCCAAGCACAGATATCACTTGTTGCTGTCAGAAGCCTTGAAGTTAGCCATGGTCTTATTTAAATTCTATAAAATGGACAGAATGTTTTTTGGCATGTGAGTCAGGTAATTTAAACCCTAAAGGGAAGAGTGGCAGATGATGTAAACATTCTTACCATGCCTGTCTGTGGTCCTATCTCTGTCAGACAGCAAAATGTTAGCCACTGGTAGAAGCTTACTAGGTTTGTTATTAGAAACAGAAAAAAAATCAGGATCTGTTACAAGGTTTTTGTAGAGAAATAAAGTCCTCTGGTACCTTATAAAAGCTTTCAGGCTTCTTTGGAGCTAGAGGTTAAGATTCAGGAGAATTAGGTGTGGATGGCAAAAGCATCCAGGAAAGCCTCCAAGACTAGAGGAACAGGAAAAGGCGAAGGAGCTCCTACCTCAAGCAAATTATAGAAACTTTTTGTACATCAGTGACTTGTTTAGATTCCCAATGAAAATGTTGCATCATTTTGTAGTCCCCCCTAAAAACAATTGAATCAGTGGGCAGTCAGGGGAGAAGACGTCATCAGCATCATAAGCAAGCTGGCTAGGAGAATGGATTTACAATGAGTAGGCAAAGGAACCTTCATCTTAACTGGATTCTTCCTCCTTAGATGAAGATTCATATTCCCTTCTAAAAAGGGCGAGGAAGTGAAAGAGCAGAAAGAAATGACATCAGTTTCAGACAAAATGGCCTTATATAGGGCCTTGTGAGAATTCCACCCCTTCCTTTTCTTGAGATGTCTTAGCAGGAGAAATGTTTCTTTTTCTTAGGGATGAAATCAACCCTCATGAAAAGTGTCCGGTTGGAACGCTGATTGATGTCAAAGTACTAGGCAACTTTTCCCAAACAACAATATGAGGAATGCCTTGTAGTCTTCTCTGAAATGATAATCCTTGATTCCACTTTCTCAACCATATGGTATAAGCAGTGTCATCCGACAAGCAGGAATCATGACACCATACTGGCCCTCCAGAGGGTTACAGTAATGGATGCATGGGGAAACAGTCAGACATACCACAGATTCCTACAGCATCTCAATGGATGTGTCTGAATTGGACTGGGCAGCAGATGGTCCAGGCCTAATTCTCTTGAACTTTTTAGGTGCAAGTCTGAAATCCAAGGCCAAGGGTTTTGTCATTTTGGTGTGAGCAAGGCTCTTCAGACTTTGAGTTTCTAAGTATAAATTTATCCAAGTACGTCAAGTACTGCGGGTGTTAGAGATGGTCAATTGGCAGATCTGACAGTTTATGTAATCTTATTCAGCCCCCACACAAAATAAACACTGGAACTGAGGTCCTTAAAAGGTATCTACCTACCACAGGTAAACCTCTCTCTCTTAGCAGACATTAACAAATCCCTTTGAGAAAAATAAGTGTCTCAACAGAGCACTTATCTGAATAAGTGCAGACAATTAGCAGCCAACAATGAGGAGAACAGACGAACAGAAGTGAAGATCTTGTGTTGACTGCCAGCAAGAGTGTCTGAGGATCTTACAGTCCTTTCTCTGCTTATGTACCCACATGCTGACACAGGCTTAGGTCATACACCAGATGTAAGAGCTTACTGACAATTTTTGGCTTTGATATGTGAGACGGATGTCAGGTTACCTTGTGAGATAACCCATCAATATTGGAATACTGCAACAGTGCTCTAAGGAAGGACAATCCAGTTGCAATAAATCATACTTTTTTAGGGACTGGAATGTCATTATGTTCCTATGAAGCAGCTGACTCATTCTGGAAATATTTTCACAAAAACAGTCCCTCAAACAGACTGGCACGCTCCTCAGAATCTGAATTGGAAACCTTAGGAGACAAACAGATAGTACAGTTGTGTACACTTACAATAAATGTAGATGTTAGTGTGTATTCACTGTTGCAGTCATCACATTTGGGTTTTCTGCTTGCAATAACCCTCAGTCAGCCTGATTATCAAAGTCTTGGGTCCTGCGTCGGTTGCTGTCATCTTCCATGACGTCAGGTAGTCAGGGGTATAAAGCATGCAGCTGATGCCATTACATCAGTTTTTCTTGCCCCAGATGTCAGGTGCCCCCCTAATGGGAAGCAATTAAATTTATATACAATATTACACCTCCAACAAAAAAGCAAATATCTTCAAACTTTTGAAAGTCAAAAAACAAACCACAATCCAAAAATCGGCCTCGGTTGCAACAAGATGAAGAAAGATTAAAAATTTCAAATAAGCAACTAAGAAGTGCTTACAGAAAGAACTTTAATTTAACAAACAAAAATAAAAATAAATCAGATACATCCAGTGAATCAAGTGCTTTCGTCTCCAACCATTTGGAGACTTTATCAAGACAGAGCATGCCCCAACTGACAGCAAATTTAAAATGCAAAGTTAATTACTGAACCAATCAACATACAGGATTCATGAATAATTCATAAGCAATGACTATTCCTACAATTTACATCTAATAATGTCAGATAATCACACATAAAACATTCATCAGCCTAAATATTACCCACTATAATGCATATAAATACATAACTATAAAATACATTATTAAAATAAAACTGAATATGTGTAAATAAAATCTAATAAAACCTCAACATTTCCTATATATTGTACACTTCAAAAAACCCTAATATACTGTAACATAAATGAATAAATACATGTATAAACACATAAAAGATACAGTATAAAATTCACCAATGTATATATATATATAAAACAACATTAATGCAAATGTTTCAACTATTAAAAATTGCAAGAACATTTCTTTAAAAGCATCATCTTTCTATAGCTTTTAATCTTAAAAAGCAAGTAATTTCAACAGATTCAATTAAGCCTGGCCATTGGGTTGCATTCGTTTTCAACTGCCATATGGCCTCACTTTTCTCCAAATATAAAGTCCAAGGTCCACTTCTTGGGTCTAATTCAATAACTTCAATAACAGTGAATTTAAAATCATGTCCGGGCCATTCCATACAATGTTTTGCAAGGGCATTGGTTTCTTTTTGCAGTCTGATATCCCTCAAATGTTAATAAATACGTTTTTTAAGTTTCCTTTCTGTCTTTCCAATATAAAAACAAGCACATTTGGAACAGAAAGCACAATAAACCACTTCATTTTTATGTGTGATTATCTGACATTATTCGATGTAAATTGTAGGAATAGTCATTGCTCATGAATTATTCATGAACCCTGGATGTTGATTGGTTCAGTAATTAACTTTGTATTTTAAATTTGCTGTCAGTTGGGGCATGCTCTGTCTTGATAAAGTCTCCAAATGGTTGGAGATGAAAGCACTTGATTCACTGGATGTATCTGATTTATTTTTATTTGTTTTCTTTAAGCACTTCTTAGCTGCTTATTTGAAATTTTTTATCTTTCTTCATCTTGTTGCAACCAAGGCCGATTATTGGAAAAAAGCAAATATACCAAAAAGCTTTAAGCATAGTAAACAAGAATAGAGGTATAGCGAAAAGAAGTCAGGGGGCTGGAGGGAGGGTAACCAGGACTGCAACAGTGAATACACTCAAACATCTACATTTATGGTACGTGTACACAACTGTACCATGTTCTTCATGTTTCACTGTTGCAGTCATCACATTTGGGTTATCTGCTTGCAGTAACCCTCAGTCAGCCTGATTATCAAAGTCTTGGGTCCTGCGTCGGTTGCTGTCATCTTCCATGACGTCAGGTAGTCAGGGGTATAAAGCATGCAGCCGATGCCATTACATCAGTTTTTCTTGCCCCAGATGTCAGGTGCCCCCCCTAATGGGAAGCAATTAAATTTATATACAATATTACACCTCCAACAAAAAAGCAAATATCTTCAAACTTTTGAAAGTCAAAAAACAAACCACAATCCAAAAATCGGCCTCGGTTGCAACAAGATGAAGAAAGATTAAAAATTTCAAATAAGCAACTAAGAAGTGCTTACAGAAAGAACTTTAATTTAACAAACAAAAATAAAAATAAATCAGATACATCCAGTGAATCAAGTGCTTTCGTCTCCAACCATTTGGAGACTTTATCAAGACAGAGCATGCCCCAACTGACAGCAAATTTAAAATGCAAAGTTAATTACTGAACCAATCAACATACAGGATTCATGAATAATTCATGAGCAATGACTATTCCTACAATTTACATCTAATAATGTCAGATAATCACACATAAAACATTCATCAGCCTAAATATTACCCACTATAATGCATATAAATACATAACTATAAAATACATTATTAAAATAAAACTGAATATGTGTAAATAAAATCTAATAAAACCTCAACATTTCCTATATATTGTACACTTCAAAAAACCCTAATATACTGTAATATAAATGAATAAATACATGTATAAACACATAAAAGATACAGTATAAAATTCACCAATGTATATATATATAAAACAACATTAATGCAAATGTTTCAACTATTAAAAATTGCAAGAACATTTCTTTAAAAGCATCATCTTTCTATAGCTTTTAATCTTAAAAAGCAAGTAATTTCAACAGATTCAATTAAGCCTGGCCATTGGGTTGCATTCGTTTTCAACTGCCATATGGCCTCACTTTTCTCCAAATATAAAGTCCAAGGTCCACTTCTTGGGTCTAATTCAATAACTTCAATAACAGTGAATTTAAAATCATGTCCGGGCCATTCCATACAATGTTTTGCAAGGGCATTGGTTTCTTTTTGCAGTCTGATATCCCTCAAATGTTAATAAATACGTTTTTTAAGTTTCCTTTCTGTCTTTCCAATATAAAAACAAGCACATTTGGAACAGAAAGCACAATAAACCACTTCATTTTTATGTGTGATTATCTGACATTATTCGATGTAAATTGTAGGAATAGTCATTGCTCATGAATTATTCATGAACCCTGGATGTTGATTGGTTCAGTAATTAACTTTGTATTTTAAATTTGCTGTCAGTTGGGGCATGCTCTGTCTTGATAAAGTCTCCAAATGGTTGGAGATGAAAGCACTTGATTCACTGGATGTATCTGATTTATTTTTATTTGTTTTCTTTAAGCACTTCTTAGCTGCTTATTTGAAATTTTTTATCTTTCTTCATCTTGTTGCAACCAAGGCCGATTATTGGAAAAAAGCAAATATACCAAAAAGCTTTAAGCATAGTAAACAAGAATAGAGGTATAGCGAAAAGAAGTCAGGGGGCTGGAGGGTAACCAGGACTGCAACAGTGAATACACTCAAACATCTACATTTATGGTACGTGTACACAACTGTACCATGTTCTTCATGTTTCACTGTTGCAGTCATCACATTTGGGTTATCTGCTTGCAGTAACCCTCAGTCAGCCTGATTATCAAAGTCTTGGGTCCTGCGTCGGTTGCTGTCATCTTCCATGACGTCAGGTAGTCAGGGGTATAAAGCATGCAGCCGATGCCATTACATCAGTTTTTCTTGCCCCAGATGTCAGGTGCCCCCCCTAATGGGAAGCAATTAAATTTATATACAATATTACACCTCCAACAAAAAAGCAAATATCTTCAAACTTTTGAAAGTCAAAAAACAAACCACAATCCAAAAATCGGCCTCGGTTGCAACAAGATGAAGAAAGATTAAAAATTTCAAATAAGCAACTAAGAAGTGCTTACAGAAAGAACTTTAATTTAACAAACAAAAATAAAAATAAATCAGATACATCCAGTGAATCAAGTGCTTTCGTCTCCAACCATTTGGAGACTTTATCAAGACAGAGCATGCCCCAACTGACAGCAAATTTAAAATGCAAAGTTAATTACTGAACCAATCAACATACAGGATTCATGAATAATTCATGAGCAATGACTATTCCTACAATTTACATCTAATAATGTCAGATAATCACACATAAAACATTCATCAGCCTAAATATTACCCACTATAATGCATATAAATACATAACTATAAAATACATTATTAAAATAAAACTGAATATGTGTAAATAAAATCTAATAAAACCTCAACATTTCCTATATATTAATAAAAAACTATACCATGCGCTGGGTCAAATGGTTGAAAAATAAGAATAAAGAAGTATAAAGTCGTCACAGTCCAAAAATAAATGCACTAGCCACAAACACGAACACTGCAGATAGGGTGGAAATCAAGCAGTTTAATAATCCAAAACTGTAAGCGCTTTCACCCGTAGGCTTCTTCAGACAGTACAATTCTACATACTCCATTTACATTTTAAATACAAGGGTATCTCTGTCCATTGGTTAAAAACTGTCATGTGCAAAATTGCAATGAAATAACTTCTGTTAAAACCATATGACTTCTATTAAAACAATGCTAGCGCTAAACTTCATATTAAAATTGACACACAAAGTGCTTATGAAAATACAAAACTGCTGTAAAACAATGCTGTAAGGCAGAAATGTAAAAACAATATATTAATAGTACAACACTCAAACATTCCGCACACAAATGCGTACATCATCCTAAATCTAATATTAAGGTCTATAGCACCTCTTTTTCTTCAAGAAGGGTGCTATATGTACCTTATCATTAAGACCAGGGGGTTTGTCCGCCCTGCATCTAATTATCCAACTCATTTCTCTTTCTAGGGTATAATTAATAAGGTCACCACCCCTAGCATTAGTAAAGACCTCTTGTATAATACAAAACAAGAAAGTATGTTGTGGACCTGTTAACTTAACATGTTTTGCTAATGCATTCGTATCTCTACCTATCCTTATGTGATAAAGATGCTCTCTAATTCTCTCCTTAAAAGTCCTATTCGTTTTACCTATGTAGAACGAAGTACAAGCAGAGCACCTAGCCAGATAAACAACGTGAGAACTCATACAACTAGTATTTGTATGAAACTTAAATTCAAAGTGAGTGACCGGATGGACAAAAGACGTTCTTGTGTCAATGAATGCACATTGATTACAATGTCCACACGGATTAGTATTCACACTCATTTCAGATCCAACACTTGGATAAGGGTACAAACTCTTATTACATAACATACTTTTTATATTAGATTTATTCTTATATGTCACCAAAAGTTTCGGACCTACCACTTCCCTAACTGCTGGATCAAGGGTCAATATCTCCCAACGTTTCTCTAAAAAGCCTCTAATAGCCCCTGCATCTTGGGTATAAAATAGTGGAGCTCTCAATGAGTGGGAAGAGGACATACGACCAGATGGCACTATCTCACGTGCCCTATATGGTTCAGAAAAATAAGGTCTAGCTATACTAGACCTAAGTGTACTAACCTCTAACTCCATCTTATTAAAGTTATTTTCATCATATCCTCTATTTACAAACATCTCTCTCATTCTATTGAGTTCTTCTTCACAGCCAATCTCACTAGGGTTCAATCTAGCTGCCCTCATAATTTGTCCCTTCATGACGTTATTGAACACATAGGTGGGGTGCATGCTTTTTCTATGAAGCAAAGCATTCCTATAGCAAGGTTTCCGATGTATACAAGTGTTTAATAGTCCATTGTGAAGTCTATTCAAGAGGACGTCTAAAAAAGAAATAGTTTCATTGGAATAGTTCAGAGAGAATTTTAAAAAATCTGTAGACTGGTTGATATCATGAAAAAACAACATGAACCCTGGATGTTGATTGGTTCAGTAATTAACTTTGTATTTTAAATTTGCTGTCAGTTGGGGCATGCTCTGTCTTGATAAAGTCTCCAAATGGTTGGAGATGAAAGCGCTTGATTCACTAGATGTATCTGATTTATTTTTATTTTTATTTGTTTTCTGTAAGCACTTCTTAGTTGCTTGTTTGAAATTTTTTATCTTTCTTCATCTTGTTGCAACCAAGGCCGATTTTTGGAAAAAAGAAAATATACCAAAAAGCTTTAAGCATAGTAAACAAGAATAGAGGTATAGCCAAAAGAAGTCAGGGGGCTGGAGGGAGGGTAACCAGGACTGCAACAGTGAATACACTCGAACATCTACATTTATGGTAAGTGTACACAACTGTACTATGTTCATGTTTCACTGTTGCAGTCATCACATTTGGGTAGATTCCCAAAGCTAAGGATGGGAGGAGGAACTTAGCATTAGGACCAGCTATAAGGCCCTGCAAGACTGCAGTGGCAAAGCCAGATCTGGATTTAGAGAAACTTGCCAAATGGTAATGCTTGGTGAAGGTATGTACAGAACTCCAGGTAGCAGCTTCTAGGATGGCCCTGGTAGGGACACCTCTGGGAAAGGCTGTAGAGGTAGATACAGCCCTGGTTGAATGTAGTCTTATCCCCTGTGGGGTAGGTTTTCCATGGTGCTTATAGCAGAAATGAATGCAATGGCTCATTTTATTTTATTTTTATTTTACATTTGTTGACCGGGATAGTCCGACTGGATGAATGTCCATTTTCAGCGGAGGCCCAGGGAGAAAAGCTCCAAGGGTAAGCAGATACAGCATTACATAATAGCAGCATTACATATTACAGACTATTTACAGAGATTACATAAGTAAGCAAGTTAAACAAGTTCCACAGGTTAGAGTTAATCCCGAGCGTAAGTCAGGATTAAAGTAAATTACACAGTAAGATGGTTAACAGATTTTTACACATTCTAGAGTTAGCTAGCCAGGCTTTATACAGTGACATAGCCAGTTAAGTGACAAATGTTGTTTGAGTCTAGTTTTAAATTGACCTAAGGTGGAAAGTAAGGTAATATCAGCTGGAAGAGAGTTCCAGGATCTACTTACAGAGTTTGCAAAGAGAGAGTCACCGGCTGTGTTATTAATTTTGCTAGTCTGAATTAGTAGTTTGTTAGAGGATCAAAGCGGTCTAGGATTGTTATGGGGGGTGATAATATTTTTAAGTGCAGGAGTATTGTCCGGATTATAGAGGATTTTATAGGCCATAATCAGTTGGTTACACTGGATTAGACTGGGTAGTTCAAGCCACCCAAGCTGGTTTAGATTGATGCAATGGTGTGTCCTAAATGGCAACTCAATGGCAAACCTGGCAATGTGGTTGTAGCAAATTGAGAGTTTGTTAAGGACAGTCTTGTTTAAATTCGAGTGTAGAGGGGATGCATACATAAGGGTTGAAAGAGGGTGAGAGCGAGCTATGGCAATTTTAGCTGGAGGAGTTAGGAAGGCTTTTATTCTGCAAAGTGACCCTAGTTTTTTATTGATGGTTTTGATAGTTTGGTTAACATGTAGGTCGAATTTTAGATTATCTATGATGACACCTAATAGTTTTGTAGAGGGGTCAGGGGAGATTATTGTGCCATCATTTGAATTTATGGTAAAGGTGAAAGCGGTAGAGCTACGTGTTGGTGAAAATAACTGCATTTTAGTTTTTTGGGGATTTAAGATCAGACGACATTCAGAAAGCCAGTTTTCTATTGTATTAAAGGTGGTCTGGGTAGCTGACCATAACTCAATTGGAGATGTGGACAAGCAAATCAGAGTAGAGTCATCAGCATATTGGATACAGCTGACTTTTGGGATGACAGTATAAAGGTAGTTAATGAAGATGGAGAACAGCAAGGGCCCTAGTATAGAGCCTTGTGGTACTCCAAGGGTGTTAGCTAGAAGGTTAGAGTTTGTTCTGCCAGAGGACAGCCTGCTGTCGACCATTCAGGTAGGATTGAAACCACTGAAGGGCTTTAGTATCTAGACAGAATGTTTGCAGGGTGTGGATTAAAAGTTGGTGATCAGCCATATCGAATGCCTTGGAAAGATCCAAGAAGGGGGCTGAGGATATATAATTATTGTTGCGATTATGGTTTATGGTGTTGGTAAAGGCTATGAGGGCTGAAGTAGTGCTGTGATAAGGATGGAAGCCATGTTGAGTGTCTGCCATAAGGTGATTCTGCATTAGGTGGTGCATGAGCTGTCTATAAATACATTTTTCCATAATCTTTGCAAGTGGTGAGAGAATAGCTATTGGCCTGTAATTGGAGAATTCAGTAGAACTGCCTCCTTTGTGAAGTGGGATTACACAGGATATTTTCCAGATAGTGGGAATTTTAGCTTCTACTATGGTTCGATTGATTAGTATTGAGACAGGGTAAGCAATAGCATCAGCTGATTTTTGTAGGTACTCGGCAGGGAGTTAATCATCAGAAAGTGTAGTGGGTTTTAATTTTTTGATCAAGGTACGGATAAGTGAAGTGGTGACTGGTTGGAAGCTGAAGGCGAGTAGGTTTCTAGGGGTGCTACTTTCAGGACCAGGGGTGCTAGGAGGTAGTTGGCTAGCTAGGGCTTGAATTGTCTCAGTAAAGAATTGGTTAAAACTGTCAGAAACATCTTCAGGGGTTTTATCAATAGTAGCAGCAGGGATTGGGGTTGAAGTTTGTCCAGGATGTAGTAGATTTAAACCTGCCCAAAACTTCTGAGGGTTATTTTGATTTACTGTCTGTAAATTACAGTAGTATTTTTTTTTGTCTTGTAAAATGGATTTTTCAGTTTCATTCCTGGATTGCCTGTATTTAATGTGATCTTGGGGGTCTTTAGAAGAACGCCATAAAGCCCATGCTTTGTTCCCAAGGGCAAATTTTGAGTTTAGACTCTTTAGAAAGCCATGGCACAGTTTTTGCCTTTGTTCTCTTTGAACGAACAGGTGCATGCAAATCAGGGATCTCAAGGAATTTGTTGTTAAAGTATGTTACTGCTTCCTCTAAGGACAGGTGTTTTAGAATAGACCAATTACATGAGTTTAGTTCTTGTTGGAATTTGGCAGGGTCAAAGTTTATATTTTATCTAACCTTTCTGAGTAAGGGTTGTTGCGAATTAATGGCTTTGTGCTTAATTACATATGTGAGAAGGTGATTGCTTAGGCCATCAGGGAGGGTACCAGAGGTGTACAGTTGGGGGTGACTATGAGTACCCAGACAAGTATGCTTTCTTTTTGGTTGGGTTTACCTATCCTGGTATGGGTGGATATGATTTGTGTAAATGCATGCAGGTTAATATGGGTGGTTGGCGATTCTGAGGAACAGGTGCCCCAGTCTATGTTAAAGTCTCCAAGTAGTAGGGATTCTTGGGGGTAGTGACATGATAGCCAGTGCAGGATATCTTCAAGTGTAGATATATTGTTACCTGGGGGTATGTACATACAGATATTAATGCATTTATTTTTATTAAGTTGCAATTTGGTGGCAAGAATCTCCGAGTTATTAATCTGAGGTGGTTGTATTACATCTATGGTGACATTCAACTCAGATTTATAGAGTACATCTACCCCACCCCCTTCTTTGAAGCACGATCCAGCCTGTGTATGTTGTACCCAGGTAGTAACACTTCATTGTCTGTACTGTTAGGTTTTAACAGGTTTCAGATAAACAGAGAATCTCAGGGGAGTGGACATCCAGAAGTGCATGCAATTCATGTACCTTGTTATTAATGCTTCCAATATTGAGATGACAGGCTAGGAGAGAGTTAGTTGGCCTATTAATTGTAGGTTTGTAGCTTAGATTGCAAGTAGAGGGGGTATGTGTATCTGAAGTGGGTGGGCCAGGGTTGGGGTGAATATCACCAGTAAGTATTAGGTTAAGTCTATACTTGGTGATGAATTTCAGGAATTTGTTTATTAGTTTGTGGTAGTGTTTGGATCTAGAGCTAATGTGCCTAGGGTTGAGATGTTGATAGACTGAACAAGATGTTGGATAGGACCTGGTACTGTAAGTATGGTTGAAGGTGGGAGGATTTACAGCTGGGGTGATAGTATGGTCTTTTGAGACCTGAAATCCTGTGAGAAACTGTTTTTCATACAAGGTAAGGAGGTATGGTGCAAACAAGAGGGGTAGTAAAGAGGAGTATATGATTATCTGTGATTCAGCTAGTGAGTTATGGAACTATTTTACCTGGTGATGCAACACCAGAAGATAGAGTGGTGAGGTAAAGGTACTGGAAGGGGGATGGGAGAATGCCAGATGAAAACTAATAGGTGCTACTGAAATGTAGGTAGAAGAATGGGGGTGGGAGGAATTATCCCAGATGAAAGCAGATAGGATCTAGAAAGTGGGGGAGTGGCTATAGTACTATAAATTTAGAGGTACTGGGGGTGGGAGTGAATTGGGGACAGGGAGGGGAGCGAAGAGAGCCTGAGTGCAACGAGGGCGAATGTAGCGGGGCTATTGCAGTTTACAAGGTTTCCTAAAGCTATAAGGTAAGTATTATAGTTCTTAATGTAAGAGTCAGTGTACTTAAGTTACAGGGGAAGGAGGCAAACACTCAAGTAGAAAAAGAGCCCTATGGCTGACCAAAATGGTGACCTGCTTAATTACACAGCACTGTAAATGAAAGCTTAACAAATGCTTTTTGTGTGCAACCTACTCTCCTTAAATGCTGAGAGAAACTGTTTGTGGTCCTTTAGACTCTGTTTTGTAGGGAATTGTAGAGTTCACCTAGGAAAAGAGAAAAGCAGAGATTCTAGGGTAAGCATGAAGGCAACAACAGGCAGTTATTTTATAATAATATATTCAGAAAGGTTTGATGGTGGGGGGGGGGTAAAGTAGCATACTTCAGAATGAACTAAGATTTATAGCTAAGAAACTTAAGCAAGAGAGCAATGCAGTAAACAAACATTTGCCAGATTTTAAAGATATACCAGAAAAACTAAATCAATTTTTCACAATTGTACAACTGGAAAATTGCCAGTAAAAGCACTTCAGGTATAGCTAGCCCAAGTTATTCAAGTCATAAAATCATTTCTTCAATGTGTGTGCAATTTAAACATTAAAAACACATGCAGCAAGTAGGAGCTCTGATTATACACTTTCTCTAGGTACAGTTTCAGTTTAAACACAGATATTACCACAGAAATTCAGTAAAGCCACTAGCTACTTATAGAGCCTCTGCAATAAAATAGAGCAGTCTGTGCAGAATCAGAATTTAGCAGCAGATCATTCAGTTACACAAAAAACAGTAAAAGATCATCCATTTAGAAATGGTTTGCTTTGAAATGGCCTTCCCCTCTGCCCCTGCAGCAAATGCCACCAGCAGCTGTTCAGATTTCCTGAGAGGTTAAGTCCTGTCCAAGTAAAATCTATGTTGTCTGTGCACATCTAAGGAGTGCAGTATACGTTCCCCTTTGTTCTGCAGATTAGAAAAGAAGGTTGGCAAATGAATGGACTGATTAAGAGCCAGACTGGATACTACCTTGGGCATGAGGGAGGGATTGGTCCTGAGGGACACCCTGTCCGCATGAAAGATGATGAAAGGCTACACTGCCATAAGGGCCTGTAATTCAGACACCCTTCTTGCTGAAGTGATAGCTAAAAGGAAGGCTGTTTTCCAAGAAAGGAATTTTAACTCTGCAGTTGTAGCTGGCTCAACAGGAGGTACAGTGAGTTTTTCCAATACAAAGTTAAGGTCCCAGGCTGGGGTTAGGGCTCTCCTGGGTGGCCTTAAGTTTTTTGGCCCCTCTGAGGAACTGCTTGAGCAGTGGATGAGAGAAGGGTGGTTCTGTGTTGCAATGAGTTGAAATGGCTGAGGCATGAATTTTGATGAAGGAAAAGGAAAGGCCCTTGTGAAGCATCTCAATTAAGTATTGAAGAATCTATGGTAAATTGGGCGCTGCTGTGCCCATCCCCTGAGTTTGGTTCCAGGAACAGAATCATTTCCATTTTTCAGCATAAGATTTTCTAGTACTAGGCCTCCTTGCCTCCAGAATGACATCCATCACTTGCTTACTGATGGATGGTAATGGAGAGATCAGGTAATTAGCCAGGTTGCCAGGTTCAGGGTTTGAAGCTGATGGTGCAGAATCTGGCCCTCCTGCTGAGACAGCAGGGTAGGGGTCTGAGGCAGGTGCCATGGTGCCAGCAGTGGCACTGTGCAAGAGGGGCCAGTCTGGTGCAATCAGTATCATCTTTGGTTTGTCCTGTTTGATCTTTAGTAGTACCTTGGAGAGGAGAGGCAGAGGAGAAAAGGCATAAACTGACAGGTTTTTCCAGGTGAAGGACAGGGAATCCACTTTCTAAGCTTGTTTGTGGGGAGTCCTTGTACAGAATTTGCCCAAATTGTATCTCTGGGCTCCCCCCATTTGTTTATCAACATGTTGAATGTCTTTGGTTCCAGTTTCCACTCGTGTGTGTCCATGATATTTCTGCTTAGTTCATCTGCCAGTGTATTTAGCTTTCCTGGCAGGAATTGAGCTTGTAGGTGCACTTGGTAGCTCAAGGCTGTGTTCCAGACAGCCATTACTAGTCTGCGGAGAGGGTATGAGTGGGTTCTTCCCTGCTTGTTTATGTACCACATAGCAGTGGTGTTGTCTGTCTTTACCATTCATTGTCCTGGAAGAATGTGGTCCTTGAAGGCTGTCAAAGCATTCTGTACAGCTAAAATTTCTTTTTGATTGATATGCAGGTGCATTTGACTTGGGTTCCATTTGCCCTGAATGCACTTCCCTGCCAAGTGAGCCCCCCATGCATAGTCTGATGCTTCTGTTAGGATTTGGGCGGCAGGGGGTAGAGTGAATGGCATTCCCTTGTTTTGGTGGCAGGCCTCTGCCCACCAAAGGAACTCTATCCTTAGGTAAGGTATGATAGGAATCATTGCTTCTACATCCAGAGTATGTTGACACCATAGGCTTTTTTAGATACCATTGTAGTTTCCTCATATGTAGTCTTGAATATGGAATTAGGAGGATGCAGGAGGCCATGAACCCCAAGGCTTGCACTATTTGTCTTGCAGATATAGCACAGTATTTGTGGCTATTAGTTTGAAGTAGGCTGTCAAATGAACTTGTTTCTCTGGCATGAGGAAAGCCATCTGGGAAGTTGTGTTCAAGCTTGCTCCTAGGAATACAATTTATTGGTAGGGTACAAGATGTGATTTCTTTTCATTTATGGTGTACCCCAGAGAAGTTAGCAATTTTGGCACAAACTCCAGATGATTCAATAGTATGTTCTGGTTTTCTGCCTGAATTAGACAATCGTCCAGGTATGGATATATTTTAATATTTCTTTGCCTGCAAAATGCAATGACTGGAGCTAGGCACTTTGTGAATACCCTGGGCAAAGTAGATAAACCAAAGGGCAGTGCATGAAGCCTGCTTTGAAGCATAGGTATCTTCTGCAAGATTCCCTGATTGGGATGTGCAGGTAGGCTTCCTTTAAATCCAGTGTTGCCAACCCAGGCATCCTTGCCTAGCATAGGAAGTAACTGGTGAAGAAGTTAGCATCTTGAATTTTAGGATCACCAAAAATGTGTTTAGGATAGAGATGTTCAGGACAGGACGCCAGTTGTTGTCTTTTCTGGGCACCAGTAAAAGTCTTGAGTAGAAAAGTACAGTTTTGTACCTACCATAAATGTAGATGTTCGAGTGTAAACACTGCTGCAGTCATTACACTTGGGTTATCCTGCTGTCAGGTGGTTCCCCAGTCGGCCTGAGTTCCAAAGTCTTGGTCCGGCGTCAGTTGCTGTCGCTTCCTCCCTGATATCAGTGTGACGGGGGTATATAAGATGCAGCAGACACCATTTTCTTCAGTTTTTCTTGCCCCAGATGTCAGGTGCCCCCAAATAGGTAGGCAATTCAAATTGCTAGTAAAGTAAGTATACATAAGAAAAGCAAACAACTTTCAGTTACCAGCAAATACTCCCCATAGGCAGTGAAGGGTAGAAGACATAGGTACGTACCAACAAGTAAGAGGGGAAGGAGGGAGGGTAACCTGGACTGCAGCAGTGTTTACACTCGAACATCTACATTTATGGTAGGTACAAAACTGTACTATCTTCATCATGTTACACTGCTGCAGTCATTACACTTGGGTGGAATCACAAAGCTGAGGTAGTGTGGCTGGTTCTTTAAGGCATTAGGGGTGGCTATAAGATCCTGCAGCACAGCAGTGGCAAAGCCAGCTCTGGATTTGGAGTATAAAGGCAAATGGTAATGCTTGGTGAAGGTATGCACAGAACTCCATGTTGCTGCTTCCAAAATATCCTTGGTAGGTTACTCCTCTGAGGTAGGCAGTTGAAGTGGCTGTTGCCCTGGTGGAGTGAGATCTAATGCTGCTAGGTACAGGTTTCCCACGGTGTGTATAGCAGAAACGTATACAATGTCCTATCCATTTTGAAATAGTCTGTTTTGAAATGGCTTTTCCCTGTGCTCCTGCAGCATACGCTACCAATAATTGCTCAGATTTTCTGAAAGCAGAAGTGTAACTGCCTGTGAATGTCCAAAGAATGCAGTAGTCTCTCCCCTTTATTCTGTGTTTTTGGTTAAAAAGTTGGCAAGTGAATAGTTTGGTTTAGAACCACACTTGATACCACCTTTGGTATAAATGTAGGGTTAGTTCTTAAAGACACCTTGCCCTGGTGGAAAATGAGGAAATGTTCCACTGCTATTAGTGCCTGTAATTCTGACACTTCGTGCTGATGTTATTGCCAGTAGCAGAGCAGTTTTTCAAGAGATATATTTTAATTCTGCTGTGTTAGCTGGCTCAAAAGGAGGTAAAGTTAATTTTTCCAAAACAAAGTTGAGGTCCCAAGTTGGAGTAGGTGCTCTACGGGACAGTCTTATGTTTTTAGCCCCTCTGAGGTACTGTTTTACAAAGGATTAGAGAAAATTTGTGGATCCGTGTTGTAATGAGCAGAAATGGGAGAGGCGTGGATCTTGATGGATGAAAAGGAGAGGCCCTTGTCCAGCATCTCAGTTAAATATTGTAGTATCTGAGGAATGTTTGGGACAAGAAGGTCAAGGCTGTGAGCCTGGTTCCAGGCACAGAATCTCTTCCATTTATCCGAATAGGCTTTCCTGGTACTAAGCCTTCTGGCCTCCAGAATGACATCCATAACAGCTTTGGAGAAAAGCATTGCTTGCTTGACTAAGGAATTTTACATGCAGCTAGGTTTAAGGTCTTTAGCTGGCTGTGAAGAATTTGATTGTTGTGCTAAGTCAGCAGATGTGGGATTTGAGGCAAAATCCAGGGTGGTTCTTGTGCTAAGTTCTTTAAGATTGGGTACCAGTGCTGGCGTGGCCAGTCTGGTGCAATCAGGATCATCTTTGTCTCTTCTTGCCTGGCTTTTATGAGTACCTTTGGAAGGAGAGGTAGAGGAGGGAAAGTGTATACTTGTAGGTTTTTCCAGCTGAATGAGAGGGCATCCACGTTCCATGCTTGTGGATGGTAACTCCTTGTGCAGAATTTCTGTAGCTGGCAATTCATTAGGGATGCAAATATATCTATATCCGGGCTCCACCACTTCTGTGTTATCCTTCTGAATACTTGTGGATTCAATTCCCATTCGTGGGGATCCATGATGTTTCTGCTTACATTGTCTGCCGGCGTGTTTTTCTCTCCTGGCAGGAATTGTGCTTGCAGATGAACTTGGTAGTCTAGAACTGTGTTCCACAAGGTCATGGCTTGTCTTCAGAGGGGGTAGGAGTGTGTGCCCCCCTTGCTTATGTACCACATAACTGTGGTGTTGTCTGTCTTTAGTAAGAGTTGTCCTGGATGCAGCAGGTCCTTGAAAGCTATAAGGGCATTTTGTACAGCTATCATCTCTTTTTGATTGATGTGAAGATGCCTTTGTTCTATGGGCCACTCGCCCTGAGTACATTGTCCTGCCATGTGTGCTCCCCAGGCGTAATCCGATGCATCTGTTGTCAGTGTTTGCCTGGCTGTGGGTTGAGTGAAAGGCTGTCCCTTGTTGAGGTGACAAGCTTGAGCCCACCATCGAAACTCCTGTTGAAGGCAAGGAATTAGTGGTATAACTGTTTCCAAACTTTGACAGTGTTGAGACCATACACTCTTTAGGTACCATTGTAGTTTCCTCATATGCAGTCTGGCATATGGAATTAGTAGTATGCAAGATGCCATGTAACCCAAGGCCTGCAGAATTTTTCTTGCAGGGAGTTGGGTTTTTTTTGCCATCAATTGAAAGTATTGAGTCAGTTGTCCTTGTTTGTCTGGCGTGAGATAAGCCATCAGGGCCGTTGTGTTCAAGCTGGCACCCAGGAATATTATCTCTTGTGAGGGCACTAGTTTTGATTTCTTTTAATTTACTGTGTACCCCAGGCAACTTAACTTTTTTACGAATGCCAGATGCTTTAGAAGAATGTCCTTGCTCTCTGCTTGAATCAGGCAGTCGTCCAGGTACAGATAAATTTGAATTCCTTTCTGTCTGCAAAATGCAATTACTGGTGCCAGGCACTTTGTGAAGACCCTGGGCGCAGTAGATAAGCCAAAGGGCAGTGCAGAGAATTGATAAGTGTATTGAACCAGCTATGAATCTGAGGTATCTTCTGCAGTTTTGTCTGATAGGGACATGCAGGTATACCTCCTTGAGGTCCAAGGTCACGAGCCAAGCTTTCTTGCCCAGCATGGGAAGGAGCTGCTGTAGTGTCAACATTTTGAATTTCGGAACATCCAGATAAGTGTTTAGAGAAGAATGATCCAGAATGGGCCTCCATGCTTTGTCCTTTCTGGGAACCAGAAAGAGTGAGTAAAATCCTTGTCCTTGCTCCTGTGGTGGTACCTTTTGAATAGCTCTCATGTCCATGAGTGCTGTAATTTGTTTTTGAGCCTCTGCCCATTGATTTGGTGGCAGATTTGGCATTCCTTTAACCTTGGCAGAGTGTGAAAGTGGAACCTGTAACCTTGATACAATGTTGAGAACCCATTTGACTTTGGTGATCCAATGCCAATTGTGATAGAAAAGTGCCATTTTTCCTCCTAAGGGGGCTGCCAAGAGAGAGCTGTTTGGCAGCTGTAGTAGGAAGTCATTGAGGCTGCTTTTTATATGGTTGGGGCCTGTCTTCCCCTTCCTTCTGGCCTGGTGCACCCCATTGTCGAGGCCTGTAAGGACCGTGTGGTTGACCTCTACCTCTTGGACATCTGTATCTGCCCCTTTCAGGTCTGTCTATAACTGGAAAGGACCAATTCTTTGTTGGCCAATTTCTGCTAAATCGAGGAGGCTGAACCTGTAAGAAATCCTTCACCGTTTGCATAGATTTTGCCTTATCCTCCATCTTCTTTAATACCTCTTCTGCTTTAACTCTAAATAACACATCCCGCTGCAAAGGTGCATCCAATAATTTTGCTTTAACATGATCCGGTAACGTATGTTCTTTTAACCAAGCATGCCTTCTAATGACAGAGACTGTAACTGCTGTTCTACAGGAGGCCTCTAAAGAATCAAAACCACATTGCAAAGTATGTTTTCCCACTTGTTCAGCTGTATGCAATAAATCCTGCATTTCTATAAAATTAGGAGGGATCTGAATCTGGAAGCATTTTTTGTTTCAACTGAGACATCAAAAATTGCTGATATTTTAGCATGTGAAACTGGCAATTTAAGGCTCTCATTGCTAAAGTTGCAGACTTATATACTTTCTTTCCCCATATGTCTAATGCTCTGGAATCGTCAGAGGGAACTGGGTTTTTTGCTGATGAGGCCTTAATCCCTTTGGGTCCCTGAGAAATAGTTTCAGGGTCAGCAAAGTACAGTTTTGTACCTACCATAAATGTAGATGTTAGAGTGTAAACACTGCTGCAGTCATCACACTTGGGTTATCCTACCGTCAGGCGGTCCCGCAGTTGGCCAGAGTTCCAAAGTCTTGGTCCGGCGTCGGTTGCTGTCACCTCTTCCCTTACGTCAGTGCAACAGGGGTATAAAAGATACAGCCGACACCATTTTCTTCAGTTTTTCTTGCCCCAGATGTCAGATGACCCCAAATAGGTAGGCAATTCAAATTGCTAGTAAAAAATACAAAAGCAAAACAAAACCATTTTAGTTACCAGCAAATACTCCCCATAGGTAATAAATGGTGGATGCCCTAGGTAAGTACCAGAAAGTAAGAGGGGAAGGAGGGAGGGTAACCTGGACTGTAGCAGTGTTTACACTTGAACATCTACGTTTATGCTAGGTACAAAACTGTACTATGTTCGTGTTACACTGCTGCAGTCATCACACTTGGGTGGAGTCCCAAAGCTGAGGTAGGGAGGCTGGATCTATAAAGCATTAGGGGTGGCTATGAGGCCCTGCAGTACAGCAGTGGTGAAGCCAGCTCTGGATTTGGAGTATAAAGGCAAATGGTAATGTTTGGTGAAAGTATGCACAGAACTCCATGTGTCTGCTTCCAAAATATCCTTGGTAGGTACTCCTCTGAGGTAGGCAGTTGGAAGAGGCTGTTGCCCTGGTGGAGTGAGATCTGATGCTGCTAGGTACAGGTTTCCCATGGTGGGTATAGCAGAAACGTATACAGTGTCCTATCCATTTTAAAATAGTCTGCTTTGAAATGGCTTTTCCCTGTGCTCCTGCAGCATATGCTACCAATAATTGTTCAGTTTTTCTGAAAGCTTTGGCTTTGTCCAAGTAGAAGTGTAACTGTCTGTGAATGTCCAAAGAATGTAGTCGTCTCTCCCCTTTGTTCTGTGGTTTTGGATAGAAAGTTGGCAAGTGAATAGTTTGGTTTACAGCCACACTTGATACCACCTTTGGCATAAACGTAGGGTTAGTTCGTAAAGACACCCTGTCCTGGTGGAAGATGAGGAAAGGTTCCACTGCCATTAGTGCCTGTAATTCTGAAACTGTTAGTGCTGATGTTATTACCAGTAGCAGAGCAGTTTTCCAAGAGATGTATTTTAATTCTGCAGTGTTAGCTGGCTCAAAATGAGGTAAAAATAATTTTTCCAAAATAAAGTTGAGGTCCCAAGTTGGTGTGGGTGCTCTATGGGGCGGTCTTATGTTTTTTTAGCCCCTCTGAGGTATTGTTTGAGTAAAGGATTAGAAAAAATTGGTGGATCCGTGTTGTTATGAGCAGAGATAGCTGAGGCGTGGATCTTGAAGGATGAAAAAGAGAGGCCCTTGTCCAGCATCTCAGTTAAGTATTGCAGTATATGAGGAATGTTTGGGACAAGAGGGTCAAGGCTGTGTGCTTGGTTCCAGGCACAGAATCTCTTCCATTTATCCGAGTATGCTTTCCTGGTGCTAGGCCTTCTGGCCGCCAGAATGACATCCATAACAGCTTTGGAGAGAGGCATTGCTTGCTTGGCTAAGGAATTTTCCGTGCAGCTAGATTTAAGGTCTTTAGCTGGCTGTGAAGTATCTGATTGTGCTGTCAGCAGCTGTGGGATTTGAGGCAAAATCCAGGGTGGTTCTTGTGTTAAGTTCTTTAATATTGGGTACCAGTGCTGGCGTGGCCAGTCTGGTGCAATCAGGATCATTTTTGGCTCTTCCTGCCTGGCTTTTATGAGTACCTTTGGAAGGAGAGGTAAAGGAGGGAAGGCGTATACTTGTTTTTTCCAGCTGAATGAGAGGGCATCCACTTTCCATGCTTGTGGATGGTAGCTCCTTGTGCAGAACTTCTGTAATTGGAAGTTCTTTGGGGAAGCAAACAGATCTATGTCCGGGTTCCACCATTTTTGTGTTATCATTCTGAATATTTGTGGGTTCAGTTCCCATTCGTATGGGTACATAATGTTTCTGCTTAGGTCTGCCAGTGTGTTTTTCTCTCCTGGCAGGAATTGTGCTTGCAGATTAACTTGGTAGTTTAGAGCTGTGTTCCACAAGGTCATGGCTTGTCTGCATAGGGGGTAGGAGTGTGCCCCCTTGCTTGTTTATGTACCACATAACTGTGGTGTTGTGTCTTTAGTAGTAATTGCCCTGGATGCAGTAGGTCCTTGAAAGCTATAATAGCATTTTGTACAGCCAGCATCTCTTTTTGATTGATGTGGATATGTCTTTGCTCTGTGGGCCACTCGCCCTGGATACATTTTCCTGCCATGTGTGCTCCCCAGGCATAATCCGATGCATCTGTTGTCAGTGTTTGCCTGGCTGTGGGTTGAGTGAAAGGCTGTCCCTTGATGAGGTGACAAGCTTATGCCCACCATCGAAACTCCTGTTTTAGGCAAGGAATTAGTGGCATAACCGTTTCCAAACATTGACAGTGTTGAGACCATATGGTCTTTAGGTACCACTGTAGTTTCCTCATATGCAAGTCTGGTATATGGAATTAGTAGTATGCAAGATGCCATGTAGCCCAAGGCCTGCAGAAGTTTTCTTGCAGGGAGTTGGGTCTTTGTTGCCATTAATTGAAAATATTGAGTCAGTTGACCTTGCTTGTCTGGCGTGAGATAAGCCATCTGGGCCGTTGTGTTCAAGCTGGCACCCAGGAATATTATCTGTTGTGAGGGCACGAGTTTTGATTTCTTTTCTTTTACTGTGTACCCCAGGCAACTTAACTTTTTTACGTATGCCAGATCCTTTAGTAGAATGTCTTTGCTCTCTGCTTGAATCAGGCAGTCGTCCAGGTATGGATAAATTTGAATTCCTTTTTGCCTGCAAAATGCAATTACTGGTGCCAGGCACTTTGTGAAGACCCTGGGTGCAGTAGATAAGCCAAAGGGCAGTGCAGAGAATTGATAATGCATTGAACCAGCTAGAAACCTGAGGTATCTTCTGCAGTTTTGCCTGATAGGGACATGCAGGTATGCCTCTTTGAGGTCCAATGTTACGAGCCAAGCTTTCTTGCCCAGCATGGGAAAAAGCTGCTGTAGTGTCAATATCTTGAATTTTGGTACATCCAGGTAAGTGTTTAGTGTAGAAAGGTCCAGAATGGGTCTCCAGGCTTTGTCCTTTCTGGGAACCAGAAAGAGTCTTGAGTAAAATCCTTGTTCCTGTGGTGGTACCTTTTGAATAGCTCTCATGCCCATGAGTGCTGTAATTTGTCTTTGAGCCTCTGCCCATTGATTTGGTGGCAGATTTGGCATTCCTTTTAGCCTTGGCAGGGTGTGAAAATGGAACCAACCTGTAACCTTGAGATACAATGTTGAGAACCCATTTGTCTTTGGTGATGCAATGCCAGTTGTGATAGAAAAGTGCCAGTTTTCCTCCTAAGGGGGCTGCCAAGAGAGAGCCATTTGGGCAGCTGTAGTGCAAAGTCATTGAGTTTGTTTTTTATAATATTGAGGCCTGTCTTCTTTCTGGCCTGGTGTGCCCCACTGTCGAGGCCAGTAAGGGCCTTGTGTCTGACCTCTACCTCTTGGACGTCTGTATCTGCCCGTTTGAGGTCTGTCTGTGACTGCAAAGGACCAATTCTTTGTTGGCCAATTTCTGCTAAAACGATGAGGCTGAACCTGTAAGAAATTTTTCACCGTTTGCATAGATTTTGCCTTATCCTCCATCTTCTTTAATACCTCCTCTGCCTTAACTCCAAACAGCACATCCCGCTGCAAAGGTTCATCCAATAATTTTACCTTAACATGATCTGGTAATGTATGTTCTTTTAACCAAGCATGCCTTCTAATGACAGAGCCTGTAACTGCTGCTCTACAGGAGGCCTCTAAGGAGTCAAACCCACATTGCAAAGTATGTTTTCCCATTTGTTCAGCAGCATGCAATAAATCCTGCATTTCTTTTAACTTAGGAGGATCTGAATCTGGAAGCATCTTTTGTTTCAACTGAGGCATCAAAAATTGCTGATATTGTAGCACGTGAAACTGGCAATTCAAGGTTCTCATTGCTAAAGTTGCAGATGTATATACCTACTTTCCCCATCTGTCTAAAGCTCTGGAATCTCTGTCAGAGGGAACTGGGTTTTTTGCTGATGAAGCCTTAATCCCTTTGGGTCTCTGAGAAATAGTTTCAGGGTCAGCAACAGGGCTTTTGTACAGAAACTTGTGAGAGTCAGGGACTCTGTAATATCTATCTGGTTTAACTGGGGCTGGAGGTAAGGAGTCAGGGTTCAAACTGGATTCAGTGTACACATCACCCACAATGTCAAGAACTGGCAGGATAGCAAGGAGTCTGTGTTGAGGCAATAAAAGGAAGTCTCTGAGCCTTTTCTTGGATTCTGAATAATCCTAACCTTCCCAATGGAAATGCTCCCTCATGGTATGTAAGGTCTCCCCCAAAGGAATAATCCTCAGGCGGAGAGGCTGACGGAATTGATTCCTCAGCATCAGAATCCTCATAAGGGGGGGTAAAGAATATCCTAGGTCTGAGGAAGAGTCAGAGGAAAAGGACACCTGGTCAGAAGATTCATAGTCTGCATCCTGTCTGGGCCTTTTATCAGGAGGGGGATGGGACCCCCTGATCAGGGTGATTAGGTCCTCGGCCATTTTTAGCATTTGTTTCTTAGGCATAGAAGCCTGTCCTGGAGAGAGTTGTGTCTGTTTCTTTGCTTTTAAGGGGGGATTAGACTTAACAGAGGGTTTAATGGTTAAGTGGGTAGGTCTGAAAATACCCTCTGTAACTGTGGATTGCTCAGTTACTTCGATTCCCTCAGTAGATGTAGGATCGGGTAAGCTGAAGGCCTAGTGCATCCGAAGGCCCAGCCAGCTCCAAGTGGGAGTCGAATGCAGTCTGTGGAAGCTGTCATCAGGGGCTGCGTAGGTGCCTCTCTGAAAACCAGGAAACCAGCGACCAGCCTAGAAGAGGTCTTAGTCGTCAGTTTTGGGCCTCGGATTCCTGTCCTTGTGTTTTTTATGCATTGCGGTCATCGGAATTTCCGACGGCATGGTGTAATTGAATTTTCTACCAAAATAATGTCGGGCAAAATCAAACCGATATTTAATAGTGTGCTTGTTAAACCTAGCACAAAACCAACAAACAGTGACGTCGTGGTCAGGGCCTAGGCATGGAATACAATAGGAGTGGAAATCCTTATGAGGTGTTTGCTTCCCACAAGAAATACAGTTATTAACTTTTACTGACATCGGTCTGAGGCAATAAAAAGTTTCCCCAATGAGGTACTTAGCTTTTTTAGAAGACTTCGGTTCTGGATTCAGAATGAGAATCTCAGCAGTAGGCTGACCGGCACTTGCGAACTGCTTCTGCTTCGGCACCGCGCGGCAAGAAAGACTAAAGAAAATGGTGTCAGCTGCATCTTTTATACCCCTGTCACACTGACGTCAGGGAGGAGGTGACAGCAACCAATGCCAGACCAAGACTTTGGAACTCTGGCTGACTGCGGGACCGCCTGACGGAAGGATAACCCAAGTGTGATGACTGCAGCAGTGTAACACGATGAACATCAGGGCTTTTATACAGAAATTTGTGTGAGTCAGGGACTCTAATATCTGTCAGGCTTAACTGGGGCTGGAGGTAAGGAGTCAGGATTTAAGCTGAATTCAGTATACACACCATCCACAATATCTAACACTGGCAGAATAGCAAGGGGTCTGTGTTGAGGTAATAAAAGGAAGTCTCTGAGCCTTTTCTTGGATTCTGAGTAATCCTGGCCTTCCCAATGGAAATGCTCCCTCATGGTATGTAAGGTTTCTCCAAAGAAGTAGTCCTCAGGCGGAGAGGCTGATGGAATTGATTCCTCAGCATCAGAATACTCATAAGGGGGTAAAGAATATCCTAGGTCTGAGGATGAATCTGAAGAAATGGACACCTGGTCGGATGAGTCATAGTCTGCATCCTGTCTGGGCCTTTTATCAGGAGGGGGGTGGGACCCCCTGATCAGGGTGATAAGGTCTTCGGCCATTTTGAGCATTTGCTTCTTAGGCATGGAGGCCTGTCCTGGAGAATGCTGTGTTTGTTTGTTTTTAAGGGAGGCTTAGACTTAGCAGAGGGTTTAATGCTTAACTGAGTAGGTCTGAAACACCCTCTATTGCTTCGGTTCCCTCTGAAGGGTTAGCTTCAGTAGGCTGAAAAACTTGAGCATCTGAAGGCCCAGCCAGCTCCACGTGGGAATCGGAGGCGGCCTGTGGTTAGGCAGAAGCAGTTGTCAGGGGCTGCGAAGGTGCCATGCTGAAAACCAGAGAACCGATGACTGGCCTAGAAAAGGCCTCGTCGTCAGTTTTGGGCCTCGGATGCCTGTTCTTGTCTTTGCACTTTTTATGCATTCCAGTCGTCGGAAGTTCCGATGGCATGGTGTAATTGAAATTTCTGCCAAAATAATGTCGGGCAAAATCAAACCAATGTTTAATAGTGAGCTTGTTAAACCTAGCACAAAACTGATGAGGTATTTGCTTCCCACAAGAAATACAGTTAACTTTTACTGACATCGGTCTGAGGCAAGAAAAAGTTTCCCCAACGGGGTACTTAGCTTTGTAGAAGACTTCAGTTTTGGATTCGGAATGAAAATCTCAGGAGTTGGCCGACCGGCACTTGTGAACTGCTTTTGCTTCGAGCACCAAGCGGCTAGAAAGACTGAAGAAAATGGCGTCTGCTGCATCTTATATACATACCCCTGTCGCACTGACATCAGGGAGGAAGTGACAGCAACCAAAGCCGGACCAAAACTTTGAAACTCAGGCTGACTGGGGAACCACCTGACGGCAGGATAACCCATGTGTAATGACTGCAGCAGTGTAACATGATGAACATCCTTGTCCCCTTTCCTCTTCTGGGACAGTTTGAATAGCCCTGAGATCTTGCTTTTGAGCCTCTGCCCACTGATTTGGGGGGTATTTTTGGCCAACTGTTTGGGGTTGGTAAAGTGTGGAAGTGGAATCTGTATCCTTGGGAAACTATATTTAAAACCCATATGCCCTGGGGTAATGAGTTCCCAATTCTTTTGCCTGGAGAGCAATCCTTCCCCATAAAGGAGCAGTCAGTTGAGAAGAGCTTGGAAGTTTTAAAGATAAGTCATTGAGACAGTTTACCATAGGGGGGAGTCTTACTACTCCCTGCTTTGGAAGTGGGAGCCTCCCCACTGCTTAGCCCTGTGCGTACCCTGGGACTGAAGCCTGGGTGTTCTGCTGGTTCTGGGTTTGGACTGAGAAGGCCTGGAAGAGACAGGAAAGGGCCAATGCCTACTAAATCTGGGAGGCTGTACTTGCAAGAAATCTTTAACAGTTTGCATAGACTTAGCTTTTTCCTCCATCTTTTTAAGTAGTACTTCTGCTTTGTTGCCAAACAGGCGGTCCTGGTTTAAGGGAGCATCCAGCAATTTAGCTTTAACATGACCTGGCAAAGACTGCACCTTACGCCAAGTACGCCTTTTAAGTACAGACCCAGTAACAACAGCCCTATAAGATGCCTCTAGTGAATCAAAAAAGTACGTTTTCCAACTTGTTCAGCAGAATGCATTAAAACCTGTAAATCTTTATCATCAGCACAGTCAGGAATCAACATCATTTTCTGTTTAAGCAATCCAATAATATGCTGCTGATACTATAACATATGAAACTGGCAGTTTAAGGCCCTAATGGCCAAGGTTGCAGAAGTGTATACCTTTTTACCCCATCTATCTAGCGCCCTGGAATCTCTATCAGAGGGGGTAGGATTTTTGGCAGTAGTAGCCTTAATGCCCTTGGGTCCCTGTGAAATAGTCTCAGGATCCGCAGTGGGATTTTTAAAGGGGAACTTGTGAGTCAGGAACCCTGTAATATCTATCTGCATCACAGTCCTCATAGGTAGATAAGGGTAAATCCTGGTCAAAGGAAACCGACATTTCAGAATCCTGATCAGAAGAATCATAAGCAAATTCAGTCCTAGGTCTCTTAGAGGGGGAAGGTTGGCTTCCCCTGATTAAAGTAATAAGGTCTTCAGCTATTCTTATTTATTTTTTAGGCATAGAGGCCTGACCATGCAGTCTGGGGATCGGTTTTCTAGGCATGGATCAAGTTTTAGGCCTTGAAGAAGATGGCATCAGTTTACTATGCAAGTCAGTAGGCCTAAATAGACACTCAGAAGCCGGTGCCTGCACAGCGGCTCTGGACCCATCCAAGTTAGAGACATCCGCAGGTTCCGCTGCTGAAGTATCTTGCAGCTGCCCGGACTCTGAATGAGTCTCAGTAGAGACCTGCAAATCTGAAGTAGCGGGTATCAGGGGCTGCAAAAGCACCTCACTGAGTACCAGCAAACTGCCGACTAGCTTAGAAGTGTCTGCAGCTTTGGACCTATGTGGTCTGTCTCGGTCTTTATCTTTGCATTTTTTTTGAATGTCGGTAGTCGGGTGGTTTACCAAAGCCATATCTGGGTAATTGAACAGAGTACAAAAATATTTAGAAGCGTAAATATACAGATGATGAATAGTTCATTGCTTAAATAAGGCATAAAACACAGTGATGTACTTCGTGGTCAGGGCCTAGGCAAGGAATACAGTACGAATGAAAATCTTTATGAGGTATTTGCTTTCTACAAGAAATACAATTATTGACTTTTACTGACATCGGTTTAGAGCAAGAAAACGTTTCCCCAATGGGGTACTTAGCTTAGTTGAAGACTTCGGTTCTGAAACTCAAACGAAAATTTCAGGAGTTGGCTGACCTGCACTTGCGAACTGCTTCTGGCACCGCACAGCAAGAAAGACTGGTGTAATGGCATCGGCTGCATGCTTTATACCAGACTACCTGATGTCATGGAAGATGAGACAGCAACCGACGCAGGACCCAAGACTTTAATAATCAGGCTGACTGAGGGCTACTGCAAGCAGATAACCCAAATGTAATGACTGCAACAGTGAAACACGAAGAGCATGTCTCTTCACACTCATTTTGTGGTTCAGATTCATGAAACTCTTGAGAAAATGAAGAAGCCCGTTTCTCCTATCACAGATTAAATGAATGGGTCAAGAGCCTGAACTAAATCCTGTGCTAAGGCCCAATAAATTACTTGTGTAAAAGTGAGACAGGAAAAGATGTATGTTTTAAATTATTTCTGACAGGAATTTCTGAAGTAAATGACCCACTTTTACCAGAAATAAATCTCTATGTGGGCATAGCAGACTAGCAAGGCAATCATGAAGCCCCTTTTCCCAAGACCAGTAAGAATTGCTCTCCCTTCCCCAAGGGCACTCCAACTGCCTCAGATGAGCCTGACATCTGGTCCATGGTGGCTGTAGGGACTACACCATGGGAAGTCGCAGGAAAAAACAAGAATGGTCTGATAAACCAGTGATTTAGAAACTTGTTGAACCTTGAAAGGTTCAGGAGGCCATCATTTTATTGGAAACTATCTTGAGTAAAACTTTTGCCTCCTGCCTGAATAGAAACCATTACATAGCTCCCTCCTAAAAAGATTTTGTGAATGAAAATCCCACTAAATGCTAACAGTCTAGTGAAACAGAAGGGATACTCTGCATGTTCGTGTGCCAAGCCAATTTTGGTGAAATAAGCCTCCTGTTCTTTGGGACAGCTAGTGAAGGATGACAGGGGACTAAAAAGTGGGATAGGGTTTGGTTTGTGGGGCTAGGGAGGGGGATGAATGGAACAGTCATAATGCCCTGTTTGGGGGGGGGGTCCCCTTATCCTCCAGTTTCTCAAATACAGCACGAGAAGTACCTCTGAAAAGCAAGCCCTTGCTTAGGAGAACATTCAGTTGTCTTTTCACATTTTCAGGCAGGGATTGTTGCATAATGCAGGAATGCCTCCTAAAAACAGATTCAGTAGCAGCAACCTTGAATGCTGCATCCACAGGATCATACCTACATTTAAAAGCATGTCTTCCCACCTGCACATCAGTTTGGATCAGTAGCCTTAAAAGTGCCACCCCTACAAGTCTCTTGAAGCTACTTAAGAATGTGTACCTGGTCATGTGGGTTTGACAGTTCAGGAATCCCAAGACTGACTCCTGCAGTGTACACACTCCTTCCAAACTGGTCCAAAACTCAACTTCGCTCCCATGGCAGTATCCTGGAAAATAGAATTTGGAGCCACCATGGGGTTCTTACATAAATGCTTACAAAAATCTTACAGTATAAAATTTAAGTCTCTTGAGAACAACGGGGTTGGGAGTCTAGTTCCAAGAATGCTACCTCAAAGGCAACTGCCTGAGTAGAGGATGTGAAAAGACAGGTGGATCAAAGCTGTATTCTGCTGAAATAGCTGATGCATGTATCTTGATGGAGGAATAGGACAGGCCTGTGTGTAGAAGCTCTGCCAAGTACTCCAGAATGTTAGCAATATCTATGTTCGACACATCTTTTCCTCTTTCAGTACTCCAAATGACAAACCTTTTCCATTTTCCTGCATAGTTCCTTCTTGTTGAAGGTCTGCAGGCTTCAAGGATAATGTCTTTAACCCTTTGGGAAAGGTCTGGGTTAGTTGCTGCTATGTGATGTTCCAGGCAGTCAGTTGCAAGGTTTTTAGGTTTGGATGCATGATGTTGTAGTTGTTCTGAGTTAACATCAAAGGCATCAGGGTATTGACCACATTTTCTCCCGAGACATGCTCCTCAGCAATGGGTACCAGTGTTGTCTTGGCCAGTTCGGAGCTATCAGGATTATCCTTGGACGTTCCTCTTTGATTTTCAGTAGTACCTTGTGCATCAAGGGAAGAGGTGGAAATGCATATGCTGTCAGGCCTTTCCAGCTGAAGGATAGAGAGTCCACCTTCCATGCAAGTGGGTGGAATGTCCTTGTGCAGAATTTTTTGAGCTGGTGATTGAGTGGGGAAGTGAATAGATCTATTTGTGGCATTCCCCATTTCTTTGTGATGGCCTTGAAGATGTCCAGGTGTAGCATCCATTTGTGAGCATCCGAGGTGGTTCTGCTTAACATGTCTGCTAGGGTGTTCTCTTTTCCCGGCACAAATATTGCCTGTAACTGGATGTTGTAGCTGAGAGCCAGGTTCCAAAGGTCCAAAGTCATTCTGCATAGGGGGTATGAATGAGTGCCTCCCTGTTTGTTGATGTACCACATGACTGTGGTGTTGTCTGTCCTTATCATCAAATGGCCTTCTTTGAGGAATGGTCTGAATTTTTGGATTGCCAGTTTTACTGCCAGCATTTCTTTTTGGTTTATGTGCAGGTGCAGCTGGTCCTGAGTCCACAATCCTTGTATGCATTTGTCCAGCATGTGTGCCCCCCATCCTAGGTCTGAGGCGTCTGTTGTGATGGTTTGGCTTGCTCGAAAGTTGTGGAAGGGTAAGCCTGGGTTTGACTGGCATGCTTGAGCCCACCATAGGAACTCCTGTTTTAGGCATGGGATTAGTGGTATTTCTGTTTCTAAGCTGTGCCTGTGCTGAGACCATAAATTCTTTAGGTACCACTGTAGCTTTCTCATATGCAGTCTGGCATGTGGGACCAAGATTATGCATGATGCCATGAAGCCCAAGGCCTGCAGAACTTTTCTTGCTGTTAGTTTGTTCTGCTTTGTTAATGCCAAGAAGTAAAGAGGGAGCTCTTTTGTTTTTCTGCAGTTAGGAATGCCATTTGTTTTACTGTGTCCAATTCCGCCCAAGAATGTTCTTGTTTGGGATGGTATCAGCCTTGACTTTTGTAAATTGACTGTGTATCCCAGGGCTTGTAGTAAGTAAATGACCCTTTGTAAATCTGTTGTCAGCTTGCTTTTGTTGTCCGCTTGTAACAGGCAGTCGTCCAGGTATGGATAAATTTGGATTCCCTATACTCTGCAGTGAGCGATTACTGATGCCAGGCATTTTGTGAATACTCTGGGCAGTAGACAAGCCAAAGGGCAATGCTGAGAATTGATAATGCTCTGATCCTGCAAGAAATCTGAGGTATCTTCTGCAATTTGGTCGAATGGGGACGTGCAGGTATGCCTCCTTGAGATCTAGAGTTACCAGCCAACACTCCTTGCCCAGCATGGGAAGAAGTTGCTGTAGGGTCAGCATTTTGAATTTTGGGACAATGATGTATGTGTTTAAGATGGACAGGTCGAGAATAGGTCTCCAACTTTTCTCTTTTCTTGACACTAGGAAGAGTCTGGAGTAGAATCCTTTGCCCTGTTCTGTTATTGGTACTCTTTCCACAGCTCTCATCTTTGTTAATTCCGCTATCTGCTGCAGAGCTTCTATTTTTGATTTGGAGGCAGGTTTGGCATTCCTCTTTTACTGGTAAGGTGTGGAAGTGGAACCGGTAGCCTTGGTCTATGGTTTGCAAAATCCACTTGTCTTTTGTGATATAGTGCCAATTTTTCGAAAATAAGACTAACTTTCCGCCTAATGGTGCTGCTATTTGCTCCCTGGTAGGCGGAGTCAGAGCCAAGTCACTGTGATTGTCCTGTTGCAGTGGCAGTGGTTGTGTCTGTGCCTCGGTTATTGCCTTGCCACTGTTGTCCTCTGTAGGCACCTCCTCTGGATTGATTTCTGCCTCTCGAGCGTCTATTCCTGCCCCTTTGGGATCTTGTGGAGTCAGGAAAGGACCAATTTTTGGCAGGCCAGTTCCTGCTAAACCTTGGGGGCTGAACCTGTAAGAAATCTTTAACTGTTTGTACAGATTTTGCCTTTTCTTCCATTTTCTTCATTACCTGCTGGGCAGGTGTACCAAATAGACTGGCCTTATCCATAGGAGCATCTAATAGCTTTGCTTTAACATGATCCGGTAAGACCTGTTCTTTCAACCATGCATGCCTTCTTATCACTGTGCCAGTCATGGCTGATCTAAATGAAGCCTCCAGTGCATCATAGCCACATTTTAAGGAATGGTTACTAACCTGTTGGATGTTATTCACCATTTCTAATACATATTTCTTATCTAAAGATTCATCAGAGGACAGTTTTTTAGTTAACTGATCAAGCATAAACTCTTGGTATTGGATCATATGAAACTGACAGTTTAAAGCTCTAGCTGAGAGAGTAGCAGAGGTGTAAACTTTTTCCCCATCTCTAAGGACCTGGACTCCCTTTCAGAAGGAATAGGGTTTTTTGCTGTGGTCGAGGCTACTGCCTTAGGCCCCTGGGATATAGTTTCGGGGTCTGCAAGTGGGGCCTTGTAAAGGTGGTGATGAGTGTCTGGCACCCTGTAAAATCTATCTGGTTTGGCAGGGGCTGGAGGTAAAGAATCAGGAGCAGTGCAGACATCATTAAATGCATCATCCGCAACAGGCAGTACAGGAGGTATAGCTAAGGGCCTATGTTGTGGTAAGTGTAGAAAAGTCCTAAGCCTTTTTCTTGAATCTGAGAAATCTTGTCCCTGCCATTGGAATTGTTCTCTCATGGCATGTAAGGTTTCCCCAAAGGAAAATTCCTCTGGTGGAGAGGCAGCTGGAATGGATTCTTCAGCATCGGAATCTTCATAAGTAGAAAAAGGAGCCTCTGGCTGGTCTGTAATGTCTGAGTCATCCGCAGAATCATCAGAGGACACTGGCTCGGGGGGCTCTGCTCTAGGTCTCTTTTCTGGGGGCTGAGAGGCCCTGTCTGGGTGAGATTGGGATCCCCTAATTAAGGATATTAAATCTTCTGCCAGAGTAAGCATTTGTGAACTAGAAGTGGGCCTGTGTGAGGGGGGCTTAACAGGCACGGATTTAGCAGATTTGGCTGCTTTAGCCCTGGCAAAGGCCTTAATAGACATGGCTGCAGGAGGCCTAGCAGCACCACGTGCTGGGGTAGAGACATCCAAAGGGATGGTGTCTGATAAATCACTATCAACCACAGTTGTAGGCAAAATTTCTGAGGCCGATTCAAGTAAGGTAGCAGGAGCCTCAGTAGTAGTCATGGATTCGGCTGAAGATTGACCAGTTTTCTCGGTTTCGGCTGAAACCGAGACACTCGCGGCTTGCTTAACCGTGGTTTCGGCCGAAACCATGGACCGTGAGTGTCGGTCTTTTTCTTTGCGTTTTTTAATAATTTGGGTAGTCGGAGGATCCGACGGCATAATGTACGCAAAATCTGAGCCGAAAAACTGTTCAGCAAACTCCGACCGACGCCTAAGCGTTCGTCGGTTGAAGGAAGCACAGGCCGAACAGGCTGCTACGTCGTGGTCTGGGCCTAAGCAAGGCAGACAGTAAGAGTGGAAATCTTTATGAGGTATTTGTTTCCCACAAGTTAAACAGTTATTGACTTTTTCTGACATCGGCTGAGGCAAGAAAGAGTCCCCAACGGGGTACTTAGCTTTTAGAAGTCTTGGAAGTAGTATTCGGTAGTAGTAATCTCTGGATCTGACCGACCGGCACTTGCGAACAGCTTCTGCTTCGGGCGCCACGCGGCAAGAAAGACTGAGGAAAATGGCGTCAGCTGATGCCTTTATACCCGAAGACCAGCAGAGATGACGTCGGGTGAAGTGCGACATCAGCCGAAGCCGGACCCAGACTTTGGAATCCGGCCGACCGAAGGGCTGCCTGACGACAGGACAACCCATTTGTTATGACTGCAGATGCATCCATGAAGGACATCAACGGGGTTGGGAGTCTAGTTCCAAGAATGCTACCTCAAAGGCAACCATAAAGGTTTCTTGAGCAGCAGGAATGTCCTTCGGCTTTGAATAAGGTAGCTTCAGAATTTCTAAATATATGTCTGGGAGTCTGACACCTCCTGACATTGCCAAATAAAGTGCCCTATCATGAAGGTGTAAGCATCCCACATGAAATTCCCTTCAGGGGAAATTCAGTTGAAAACGGTATCATCTTCATCTACACCATAAACAAGGGGTTGGAGCAGTGATCTACACAGTTTAGTGCTTCCTCCTCAAAGTCACAGGAATTAGTCCATCTCTTTGGAAAGAAATTTCTTTTTTCAGGTATAGATTCCAAATACAAAACGTTAGACTTTGGTTTCAAGTTTTGGAAGAACTGAAAATATTTCTGTACTAGGATTAACAAGTTTTAAAAGGAAACTGGAGGGAGATGTGGTGGATGTCCTTTTCCTGGACACTAAAGTCTTCTAGGGCAGGTGACCAGCAAAATCTTCTGAGCAAATTGTAGGAGGTCTCCTGGTTCTGTCTTCAAATGCAAATGACCTCAATACAGCAGGGATACTACTTTTCCATAACTAAGCAATGTCACAGATCAGCCACGTGGGAACTGGCATCTGATTCCAATGGCAAACTACTGCTTTGGTTTGGGAGGACATGCCTGCGAAGGACAGAATGGTGGACTCCAGGAGATAATGCCAAAGATCTCGGTGGAAGTAGGCATCAGGGCTGGGGGGCTGCAAGGATGTCTACATGGTACTAACAACCTTAGGCATGGGGTGACCCACTGAACTGTTTTACTTGTATGTCTAACTAAATAAACCAAAGAGCAGAATGAAGAGGCACACTCAAAGATTAATGTAAAGCGCTTTTCATTTATGCCACAAATTTAATACACTGTCTTTTTAAAATAAGAATTATGTCTAAACCTATTCTGATTGGTTATGCCTTTGTATTTAAATGTACTAATTGTGTTTTAAAATGTCTGAAGAAGTTTATGTTTGTGGCATAAACGAAAAGCGCTTTACATTAATCTTTGAGTGTGCCTCTTCATTCTGCTCTTTGGTTTATTTAGTTTGTCGTTTTTGTGCTTTTACAGTCCGTTTGTTTGTTTTCTACCACTGTAGCAGGTATGGAAGAACTTGGCACACCCTTCGATTCGACTCCTGCTATTTTGCAAGGGAATTTTATCGTAAATGATCCACCGCCTTCAAATGTACCACCACCTTCTAATGTGATAGTCGGGTGTAATTCTAACTACAACTCTAACCTCAACTCTAATTATGAGTCTATCCTGCAACGTATGGATCATCTGTTGAATCGGCTGGACTTGTTGGAACGCCGATTCGATGCCGGTAAGGCTTCACTTCCGCCTCTAACAGTTACAGAGGGTGAAAATAGTACCAGCGTTAGTTTAAACGCATTTAAAAGCGGTGCTATTACCAACGACTAGATTAACAGCTTGCCCTGTGGTCAGAGGAATCTACGAGCATTCCGTGTGGCCAAGGCTCAAGAGCTACACTACCCAGTGCTGTTCCGGTTCATCATGCAAGCTCAAACATCGCTGACAGCAGTGCTAATATTTCCAATAACACCATTAACGGTTTATCCAGACACGGTGATGTTTCCAACACTGGTTTTGCCCTAAACAATGTAGCACCTGCAGGTAACTGTTTTGACTTTAACAACTGGCTTAATAACAACGCTTTTTTTGGTGTTAATAGTAACGTGCATAGGTCTAACAGCCAAGAATTTCCTATATATCTGATAGTTCAAGTAAATTAAAAGATATGGACAAATTACTGGTCAAATTAAAGAAGTACCAGTTGGAAGTTGCGTACTTTACTGAATGCATTAACAGCAAAATAGTACCTAAGGGTCTTAGGCGTTGGCAGTACCCAACTGGCTTAGTGGCTAATTTCCACTTGGACATTGTTTCTTTATTTGACCGACATGGTTTAGAATTGCTCGACTTAATGCGTAAACACTACCTTGTGTCTATCGACGCTCTGTCAGCTCAGGTATGCGATCTTGACCAACAAATTAAATTGGACAATGAATTTGTGAGGTACAGGTACGAGTATAATCGTACCTTTTCCAGCATTGATGCCTACCTTGACAAATTGAAGGTCAACAAAATTAAGAAACTTGATAGGGACATTAAGGCCTACAAAGAAGGTCTAGCATACCCTAAGCCTTCTTTATCACAAACATGGCATAATGTGGTACGACAAGTTCCTACTGGGCAGGTTAACAGTAACATTGACTATTCTGACTGTGACCAGTTTGACACTGGGACTTCTAATAGTAGGCCTTCCCAAGAGCCTTCATTCCAGCAAGGTGCAAGTAACAAAGTTCCTGTCCAACAAAACCAACAACAGGGCCATTATAACTTAAGATCTAACAACCCTAATAATTTTTTAGGGGCACGACCAAAACAACCTGTGGCACTTACGAATCAAAGGAAAAGACACAAGAACTAGACGAGTGTGCGACTTGTTTTTCAAACTGTACTATTATTGATAATATAAATGTTGGTTTGCCTGAGTTCTGTAATTCATCTGACATTGTGGACTTTAATGACACTACTATTGCTGATGTGGACATTTCTGTTAATTGTGTAAATGAGGTTTCCTGCGAAAGTTCACCTTCTATTTTATACAACACTAGTGGAGACTTCACAGTTTACAATTTTTCTAAAGTGGAAGTTTCCACTGATTTAATAGCTTTGTTGTCTAAGGGCCAGACGTATGTTCCACCTCACAGGATGAACCTGGTTGACACTATCATTGATTTAAAATTATATACCAGGAAACTCAATTTAAACTTGTTGATGGGTGGACCCTGTGGTAATACATTGGGTGAATTTAGAATTCCTAGCACATTCAACCCACCTTTAAATCCTACTATTAAAACATTCGAACAGTTTTGCGAATTAGATATTCGCAACCTAGCTATGAACAAAAACGCTGGGTTCCACAACATCAATAAAGATTTTCTGGTGGAAAAGGATTGCTTGAATTTTATAAAAATGAATGACATTAGAATCTGTAAGCCAGATAAAGGGGGTGGTGTTGTCATTTTTGACAACACAGATTATTCACATAGAATGAATAGTTTACTAAATTCTCCCTCATACACTATTAGTTCTATTTCAGAACTTAACAGTGCATACAGTTTAATTAGGAATGTCATTGAAGACCTTTACTTAGAAGGTAGAATCACTCAAGCTGTGTACAATTTTATGTCTATTTCTTTTCCAAGAGTCCCTTGCTTATTTGGTATACCCAAAATTCATAAAAACGTGGCAAATCCTCCTATGCGCCCGTTGGTGGACAGTAGAGGCTCTTTGTCTTATGCCTGTGCCAAGGTTGTGGATTTTATCCTTCAAAAATACCTGACCAACATTAAACAAATTTGCAAGGACTCTTGGTCATTTTTGAAAAGTATTAATGAGATAGAGTATAATCCTCGTTACAATTTCCTGACGATAGACGTCAAGGATTTATATACGTGTATTCCCCATAAAGAAGCTGTCGAGTGGAGCAATGAGGTTCTTAAGCTGCAGGGATGCCCTCCTGATGAATGTTTATTGGTTGAGGAACTTTTGAGTACTATCCTTGCCAATAATTTCTTTATGTTTGAAGGGGCTCTCTTCCTTCAAAAAATAGGTATAGCTATGGGGTCCCCCTGCGGTGCCAGTGTGGCCAACATGGTTATGGCCTACTGGGAACACCTTTTTGTTTTACATAACTGTGAATTCAAGGACAATATTGTTTTTTATACCCGTTTCCTTGACGACATCTTCATCTTGTTAGACGGTGATGCCGTACTTGGTGACAGTTTGGTTGACTACTTTAATTCATCTACTAATTTTCTTGAATTCACACATTTGTTTGATCACAATTCAATAGCGTACCTTGACATTTTACTATCTAAGGATGCCACTTTTGACATGTACACAGCTAAAATCCACAGGAAAAATACTTATTGTAATTCCATGCTTCACTACTCTAGTTGTCACCCATACCACCAAAAACGAGCTATTGTCAAGGGCCAAGTGGTCCGAGCAGCTCGGATAATTACAGTTGACAGTGACTTCAGTAATGAATGTGAATTCATGAAGTGTATGTTTCTAGCACGAGGTTATCCAGAATTATTGATTAATGAGATCATTGACGAAGTGTCGTTGAAACGCCAGTCCTTGTTTTACATTCCACTTTTGAATAGTAAAGTGGTCCTATCAAATAATACAGTTGATTTATTTAACTCACCATCTAATTTAACATCCTGTACTATTCAAGATCAAGTAGTGAACGAATTACCCACGTCTTTTATAACTACTTACAACTTGGACAGTGCCAGGTGTGTCAAGATTTTGTTGAAAAACTGGGAACTCTTTAAAGGTGACCATCAAGTTTCAAATAGTGTAGGTGATTTCCCTATAGTTATATACAGGAGAAGTAGGAATCTTAAGGACTACTGTGAGTCTAAGAACATTACAATCAAGACTCCTGGCATGTATAAGTGCCAATCCTGTAATTACTGTTCGTATATGTTGGAATCCAACAGGTTTAGCGTTAATGATCTACATTTTACACTGAGATGGAGGAACAATTGTAGTTCTAGTCTAGTTGTCTACCTTGCATTATGCCAATTTTGTCCTGCATTTTATGTAGGCAAAACTGAGAGGAAACTTCGTACCCGAGTATACGAACACATATGCAATAAAGAAAGGGAAAATGGAAAATGCACTGGCCAAGCATGTTGCCCAATTTTCTAACCACAGGTTTAAGTTTATAGTTATAGACCAAGTGCAGAGATGTTAGAGGTGGCCCTGATGCTTTGAAACTTGAAGAGTTAGAGTTAGCCTGGCAAATTAGGCTTAATGCCTATAATTTACCAGGTTTAAATGAAGGATGTGTCATCAGTAGTATTCTAAAACTAAGAAGTTTAAAACGTTAAAAAACTTGTTTATAAAATCTTTTTATGTAATATATATATTTTTCAGTTTTTTATTTTTACACTTCATGTTTGTAAATACACTAGTTTTACACTCCATATAGGGTTTATAGTATCACATATTTAGTCAAGAAGGTGGTGTTGCGTCTTTGTTTTGTTTTATGGTTTTAATACACTGTCTTTTTAAAATAAGAATTATGTCTAAACCTATTCTGATTGGTTATGCCTTTGTATTTAAATGTACTAATTGTGTTTTAAAATGTCTGAAGAAGTTTATGTTTGTGGCATAAACGAAAAGCGCTTTACATTAATCTTTGAGTGTGCCTCTTCATTCTGCTCTTTGGTTTATTTAGTTTGTCGTTTTTGTGCTTTTACAGTCCGTTTACTTGTATGTCTCACTATTCTTCTCATTGTGAGATTGTTTCTCCTCCTCTAATCTTTTAAATTTAGACTAGAGATCTGTGCTATCCTGCTACTGTAAGACAGATACATTTGGTCTGGAAAGTGTCACAAGCCTCTTTCTGTACTGGTAAGCTTGGAGAGTTAGAGTACTTCCATTACTGGTCCTTTGGTTAAACCCCAAGACAAACTGTACATGTGTGCCAGATCTAAAAGTACAATTGCTGAGAATGAATGTTCCTGTGCAAATTTTTTCTTATAGGTTCATAGGAAGGTATTAGGCTATCGGCCCAAAGGCCTAAGTAAGCCTAGCCAACAAGGTTCCCTGGCTTACGCCACCCAAGAAAGTTATTTAACTGTGCCCCTGTCGTCGTGCAGAACCACAGAAGTGATCCCTGGCATGTACTTCCTATTTCCCATCAACTCTCAAAGATTTTTCTTGAAG
This sequence comes from Protopterus annectens, assembly GCF_019279795.1. Classification (NCBI taxonomy): domain Eukaryota; kingdom Metazoa; phylum Chordata; order Ceratodontiformes; family Protopteridae; genus Protopterus; species Protopterus annectens. The sequence goes on along the minus strand of NC_056729.1, from coordinate 285,496,714 downwards.
AGTGCTAATGAGGAACATTGCTTGACATAGATGGCCAGCTTGTTCCAGAGTATGGGAAGTCTCTGGGAGAGGAATCTATCCCTCCAACATGTCCTGCTTATTGTGGTGACAAGGTTTAGGTCCCTAGAGAGTGTAGCTTGAAGGGATTGGGATTTCTTTAGATTTAGCATGTCCAACAGCTCTGGGTTTGACATAGCTTTATATGTTAGGCAGAGATCACCTCAGAGTAGAAGATATGCTATGGAATAAAGCTTGTGTTTCTTGAGACAGTCAGTGTAGGGCATCTGTTTGAGGCCAGTAATCCTCTTTATGAGGTACTTCTGTGGCCTTTCCAGCTGCTGCAGATGTCTTGTGAGGTACATTCCAAAAGGGGTGTTGCACTCTATAATGTATCTAATGAGTGTCGAGTAGTGGGGAACAATGACCTTTTTTTTCTTGGATGATAATCTTTTTGTGATGGTGTGCTACATGGAAGGATTTCCTTACTGTGGCAATGTGATTATCAAGAGAGAGACTGTTCACCTGGGTCCCAAAATCTCTTACCACACATTCAACGTTAAGTAGACTGACGCCTATGTGGTAGTTCATGGGTCCAGAATTTTTACCAAAGGGGATGACAATGCACTTTTTGGCATTGAGCTTGAGGCCATGGCTCTGACACCAGGCATCTGTCTGAGGCCCTTCTGTAGGATGTCCACATCATTTGGGGACTCTACTATGGATCCTAGTTTGCAGTCAATAAATGAACTTCGTTAGCCAAAGGCCTTCTGTGTTAGCCTGTACTTCAGAGAAGTAGATACCAAACAAGAGAGGTCCTAGGACTGAACCCTGTGGTACTCCACTTGTCACTGGTTTGAAGTTAGAGTTGGAGTCTGCAACTTTTACAGTGTGGGTTCCGTCAGCGAGCCAGTTGGCAACCCATCTTGTGACAAGGATTTATACCTAGTTTAGTGAGTTTAACTATAATTCCAGAATGGGGATGGTGTTGAAAGCCTTGGCAAGGTCAAGATAGGCTGTGTGAACCACCTTACCCTCGTCTACAGCTTTGGTGACTGCCTCAAAGTCGATCAGGTTCAGGAGGCATGATTTGCCTTTCACAAACCCGAACTGGGTGGGGTTCAGAGTTTGGAGGTTACCAATGTCTTTGTTTATGAGTTCCATGATGATACGTTCCATAACTTTACAGACCAGGCTCGTCAGGCTAATAGGGCGATAGCTCCCAGGATCAGTGGTGGCTCCCCCTTTGTGGAGTGGGATAATTGTTGCTGTGTGCCATTCAGTGGGCACAAAGCCTGATGCGAGACTATGACTGAACATGGTGCTTAGGTGGTGAGCCAGTTCATTTTGAAGTTTGTGTAAAATGCAGCCTGGGATGTTGTCTGGTCCCCATGGATGCTGTGTTTTAGGCTTTAGTGTGTGCAGCCTTTACCTGCGTATTTGTGATTACAGGGACTCTGCATTCTTCCTATATAGATACGGGCCCTTTAGGGGGTGAGAGGGGGTAAAGTTTGCATTGAGCCTGCCAGGATGTTGGTTCTGTACTTTTCGTGCCGTTGTGCTGCACCTCAGAGCAGATCTGGGTGTTGCCATTGAGAGTTTAGACATAGCTATAGAATGCTTTGTAGTTATTCCTAGAATCAGTGGCGATTTTGTTTTCATAGCTAGCTTTGGAGGATCTTATAAGGGATCTCAGCATCTTATTGTGGCTGACCAGGGAACTCATCCACCCATGGGATTTTACTCTCTTTTGCAACAGTTTCTTCCTTCTGTTGTAGAGTTTATGACAGGGGACCACCAGATTGGCTTCCTTTTTTTGGAGGACAGCATCTTGGTTCTGTTTGGGATAGCACGATCCATGCACTCGTTAAGTGCTTATAGAGTGCATCTGTGAAGGATTCAGCAGTCGTAACTACATTGTCCATCTGCATGGGTGTCATGAAGTTCACCACTTCTGTCTTAAGAAGCATAAGTTGGCTTTGGAGAAATGTTTTACCATGGTTTCTTTAATGGGGAGTGGGGGTGGGATGTGGATGTCTAGGGTGATTAGCTTATGGTCAGATCTGACAGAGGGGTTGACTTCAGGTGTGGAACAGTCACTCATGTTGCTAATGACTAGGTCTAGGATATTGTTGCCCCTGATGGTGGTGTGGATAAGTTGATCCAGGGCACTGGAATTTATGAATTCCATAAAGCATTGAGCGAAGGAGTTGGTACATGAGTAGTTTTCCTACTTAATGGTGGGGTAGTGGAAATCACCCATTATTACAGTGTTTGGTTGAACCCGAATATTTTCCAGTATATCAAGAAAAGAGTGGGAATCCTGGGGCATGGTAGGGGATCTATAGCAAGCTATAATTTGGATTGCAGTTTTGCCCACAGTTAGTTGCACTTGGATAACCTTGGATGCATTATGCCGAGCGACTAGCCTAGAGGTGTGGATATTCTTAATTAATATGGACACGCCTCCGCCTCTGGTATTCCGGTTAAGGTTAGGTCGCCGAAAAGTGTGGTGCGAGTTGTAGCCTGGTAATGCAGGAGTGCTCTTTGGAGCCTTGAACCAGGTCTCAGTCACTGCACAGATATCAATGTTCTCCATTTTAAGGAGTGCCTCGAGGGAGTGCATTTTGAGATTTAGACTTCTAGCATGGAGAAGCATTACCCTCAGTTTTTGCTAGCCCATTTCTGTTATGGTGGTGAATTTGTCATTTGAACCTTGCCTAAAAAAGGCACTATAGGGGCGGCAAGAGCCTTAGCCAGTATCTGGAATCCCATGGCTGATAGGTGCATGCCATCTCTGGAAAAGCATAGTGGTCTGTAGACCATGTCATCCCAGGCAGACAGACACTGGCTTCCCCTTAGAATGACACCAGAAGCTTAACAAATTGTTGCAGTCAATCATTTTGTCCTTGTGCTTGAATGGGCGTTCCTTCGTTGAAGGTTGTGTATTAGGCCCGGCAAGCCAGTACATAAAAATCTACTGCTAATCATTAGCGGACCGGAGTTCCGCTGTGGCGACCCTTAACCGGGAAAAAGCCAAAAGACAAAAATAAACTGTGGTATCATTCTGGGTGATGGCAGGATGCTACTCGGGTCTACGGTCATACCTGCTTGGGCTACAAGATTGCAGAGCTCTTCCATGTCTCTCCATGTAGTCCAGGGAGGTACATCTCGGGTCATTCACACCAACATGGACAATGAGTCATATTTGTACTTGTGGAGTGACCTGAGTACGTGTGTTATGTGGCAAATCCTGGCAACCAACAGGCAGCTGACAGTAACCTTCTCCTTGTTTAGCCCAGTGAGTGGGACATCAGTGTGCCTGACTGTAGAGTCACCTATGACTAGTGTGTTAGTACGTTGTTTTGCCTTATGGGCTGTGGTTGAGTGGGGCACAGGCTGTGGGCTGTGTCTCATTTGGGTTGTGTTAAGGGGGTGGAGGTTGCTTGCGTTTCTGCCTTGGAGGTCTCTGTTGCTTGAGCAGATTATTACTGAGGAGCCTCCGCAAATGTTTTTGTGTTTCTATGTGTGGATTTTTTGTGGTGTAGGTTTAGTGGGACTATGTGATGAGTGTGGTGTAGTGCAAGTGTTTACCTTTGCCTCTTGACTGTCAAGTTCAGTCTTGGTTGGAGACAGCTTTACCTCCAAGTTTGGCTAGATAAGTGCATCTCTCACAGGTTGTAGTGTTGGGTGGTAGGAGGAGCGGGTTGTGTGTGTACATGAGCAATTGCTACATTGCCCCAAGATGTCCAGATTCATCAGATAGACAGGAGATAACACTGGGAGCCGACCCTTGGAGATGCCTGAATAAAAAAATATTTTCCTCTAGACAAGTGAGGAAAGTGAGTACATGAGCCATTTTTCTCTAAGCAAGTTGGAAAGCAAGTACAAAAACTGTTTTCTTCTAGCTAATGAGGAAGGTTGAGTGCTGTAGTAATTTGTAGCATATTTAGTTCTTACAACAATTCTGAACAAGTGCTGAGGACGAATAAGCAAAATCAAGTGCTAAAACTAAGAATCGGTATCTGACCTAGACTAGTTACAGGAATGGAACAAGTGCAAATGTGGGCTTTTAAATCAGAAAGTTGAAAGAGATGGAAAAATTGCCCAAACGGCCAAGAACTACAATTTCTGGGCCAGAAACCACTCCTTATGTGGTAGATAGGTTAACGAGTGCTTACCACTCCCACTGATAAGCTAGCAGGCTTCCCTCCAAGCCAGAAAGGCTTGGGAGCTTCAGAAGCTTACAAACAAGTCCTGGATACAGCAAATCTGTATCTGGACTAGACTAGTTACAGGAAAGGGGGAAAACAAGTGCAAATGCGGGCTTTTAAATCAGAAACTTGAGAGAGATGGAAAAACTGCCCAAACAGCCAATAACTACAATTTCTGGGCCAGAACCACTCCTTATGTGGTTGATAGGTTATGTAGTGCTTACCACTCCCACTGATAAGCTAGAAGGCTTCCCTCCAACACAGAAAGGCTTTGGGGACTCAGGAGCTTACAACCAGTCCTGGATACAGATTTAGACTAGCTACAGGAAGGGGAGGAAACAAGTGCAAATGTGGGCGTTTAAATCAGGAAGTTGAGAGAAGGAAAAAAGTACAGTTTTGTACCTACCATAAATGTAGATGTTCGAGGATCCACATTGCTGCAGTCATAACCTGTGGGTAGTCCGCTGTACTCGGTCGGCCCGAATACCAAAGAGTTAGGCTGGTGTCGGTCATGGTCGCCCAGAGCTGACGTCAGTACGTAGTAGTACTTAAGCGCATGACCGACGCCATATCCTCAAGTCTTTCTTGCCCCAGATGTCAGAAGGCCTAAAAGGAAAAGGCCAGAGCCAAAATAGTAAATACCCAACAACCACCATTGAGAAAATAATAATTATCCCAAGGGAAACACAGCAACCCCAAACTATAGAGGGGAAGGAGGGAGGGAAAATTGGACTGCAGCAATGTGGATCCTCGAACATCTACATTTATGGTAGGTACAAAACTGTACTATGTTCTTCGTCTCACATTGCTGCAGTCAACCTGTGGGTAGAATCCCAAAGCAAAGGAAAAGGGAGGCTGGCAAACTAAAAAGCATTAGGAGCTGCTAACATGCCCTGTAAAACTGCAGTGGCAAACCCAGCCCTAGACTTGGAATAAAGAGGGAGATGGTAATGCTTAGTAAAAGTGTGCACTGAACTCCAAGTAGCTGCCTCCAAAATATCCTTAGTAGCTACCCCCCTCAAAAAGGCAGTAGATGTGGCAGTAGCCCTAGTGGAATGAGGTCTGATCCCAGCAGGAACATTCTTTCCATGATGAGAACAACAAAAAGCAATACAATGACCAATCCACTTAGAAATAGTTTGCTTTGAAACAGCTTTCCCTTGTGAACCCAAAGCAAAAGAAATAAACTGTTGAGTCTGCCTGAACTCTTTAGTTCTGCTCAAATAATAGTGTAGCTGCCTGTGAATGTCCAAAGAATGCAAAACGTTTTCCCCCTTATTTTGGGGATCAGCATAAAAAGTAGGTAAACGAATAGACTGGTTTAAGGCCACATTAGAAATCACTTTAGGCATAAAAGTAGGGTTAGTACGCAAAGACACCCTATCCTTATGGAATATCAGGAAGGGTTCAACTGCCATGAGTGCCTGCAATTCAGAGACCCTCCTAGCAGAGGTAATGGCCAACAAAAAAGCAGTTTTCCAAGACAAAAACTTCAGCTCAGACGTAGCTGCAGGTTCGAAAGGAGGTAAAGTAAGCTTCTCCAACACAAAATTGAGATCCCAGGAAGGAGTAGGAGCTCTACGTGGGGGTCTTATATGTTTTGCCCCTCTAAGAAATTGCTTAAACAAAGGGTGAGAAAATAAAGGAGGGTCACAATCATAGTGAGCAGAAATGGCTGCAGCATGAACCTTCACAGAGGAAAAAGACAAACCCTTGTCTAGTAATTCAGTAAGGTACTATAGCGTAAAACTCAAATTAGGTAATGAAACATCAAAGCCCTTTGCTGTGCTCCAAAGAAAAAATCTCCATTCATCAGCATAAACTTTTTTAGTACTGGGCCGCCTGGCTTCCAAAATGACATCTAAAACCTGTTGAGGAAGCTGAGACCCCACAGGCTCTAAAACAGAATACGCCAGGCTGTTAGATGCAGGGACTGCACCCTGACATTGAGCAAATGATTGCTTGACTGGGACAACAAGTGAGGAATCTGTGGCAAAGGCCAAGGAGGCTCCTGAATCAAACTCCTCAGCAGAGGATACCAATGCTGACGTGGCCAATCTGGTGCTATTAGAATCATGTAAGGCCTGTCCCGCCTGACTTTCAAGAGTACCTTGGGAAGGAGAGGCAGAGGAGGGAAAGCATAGACGTGAAGGTTGTTCCAACTGAAAGATAGAGCATCCACTTTCCAAGCTTTTGGGTGGAACATCTTTGTGCAAAATTTTGGTAGTTGAAAATTTTGTGGAGAAGCGAACAGATCTATGTCTGGAGTTCCCCAAGCCACTGTCAACTGTTGGAATACCTGAGGATCCAATTTCCACTCGTGGGGGTCCACAATTTGTCTGCTCAATACATCTGCTAGGGAGTTCTGTGCTCCTGGCAGAAACCGTGCTTGAAGAGTGATGTGCAAACTCAGAGCAGTCTCCCACAATATCATTGCTTGTCTGCAAAGAGGGTAAGAATGGGTTCCCCCTTGCTTGTTGATGTACCACATGACTGTTGTGTTGTCTGTTCGAATCAACACCTGTCCTGGTTGAAGTAGGTCCTTGAAGGCCATCAGGGCAAATTGGACTGCTAACATCTCCTTCATGTTGATATGCAAATGTTGTAGTCTGGGAGGCCACGTGTCTTGAATCCATTTCCCATTGAAGTGTGCTCCCCAAGCCAAGTCCGAGGCATCCGTCGTTATGATCTGACTCGCCTCTGGTCGGGTCACAGAGAGTCCCCTGTTTAGGTGACATTCCTGCACCCACCACAAGAATTCCTTCTGGATGCAAGGTATTATCCGAATGACAATGTCCAAATCGTGGCAGTGTTGAGTCCATACACTTTTGAGATACCATTGTAGCTTCCTCATATGCAGTTTGGCATTGGGAAGTACTAGAATGCAAGATGCCATGAACCCCAAGGCTTGAAGGACTGTCCTTGCAGTCAGCCTGGACAGTACTGATAACTGCTGGAAGTATAGGTGAAGAGTTCTTTGTTTGTCCGGGGTCATTAAAGCCATCTGAGAAGCTGTATTCAGTCTCACACCCAGAAAGCACATGTCCTGAGAGGGCACTAGACTGGACTTTATTTCGTTCACAGAATACCCTAGGCACCTTAAAACTGCCATTACATACTGTAGATGTTGAAGTAACTTGTCTTTGTCTTGAGCAAGAATCAGGCAATCGTCCAGATAAGGATAAATTTGTATTGTCTGAAGAAAGCTATTACAGGAGCCAGAACTTTTGTGAACACCCTGGGCGCAGTAGATAAACCAAAGGGCAATGCAGGGAACTGATAATGAGAAGTACCAGCCCGAAATCGCAGGAATCTCCTGCAGCTGGGGCTGATGGGAATGTGAAGATAGGCCTCTTTGAGATCCAGGGTAACCATCCAATGATCTTTGCCTAGCATAGGTAGAAGTTGTTGTAATGTTAACATCTTGAACTTTGGAATGTCTAGGTAGGTATTGAGAATGGACAAATCCAGAATTGGCCTCCAAGTGTTTCCTTTCTTTGGTACTAGGAAAAGACGGGAATAAAACCCTAGGCCTACTTCTGACGGAGGTACCACCTGGATGGCCCCCATCTGAATAAGCAAAGAAATTTGCTCCTGAGCCTCCAGCCTTTGCTGTGGAGGCACATCCGGCATGCCTTTGAAAGGAGGAAAAGAGTGAAAATAAAACTTGTAACCTCGATTTATTATTTCCAGCACCCATTTGTCCTGGGTGACCAAATGCCAGTTTTGTTTGAAAAGTGCCAACTTTCCTCCTAGAGGAGCTGCCAGAAAAGAAGGATCTGGCAGCTGAAAATACAGGTCATTGGGTCTGTTTACGAAAAGGCTGACCCCTGCCCTCACCAGAAGACTGTGCAGGAGAACTCCAAGTCCTAGGTCTGAAAGAACCCCGAGCGTGAGCCCTGCCTCTACCACGTCTAGACCTGCCTTTAGACTGATAATCTGAAGAAGGGTAGGACCATCCTCTAGCAGGCCAATTCCTGCTAAACTTAGGGGGCTGAACCTGCAATAATTCCTTGACCGCCTGCATAGACTTAGCCTTATCCTCCATCTTTTTCAAAACTGACTCCACAGGAGAACCAAAAAGAACTTCTGATTGAAGAGGAGCATCCAAAATCCGAGCTTTAACATGCTCTGATAAATTTTGATCCTTAAGCCAGGCATGTCTACGAATAACTGAACCAGTAGCAGCCACCCTGGATGAAGCCTGAAGGGCATCGAAACCACACTGTAGAGAATGTTTTCCAACTTGATCTGATGCATGAACCAACTCCTGCAATTCCTTACACTCTATACCCTCAGATAAAGCATCCACCTTAGATTTCAATTGGCCTAACAAAAAGTTCTGATACTTCAGCATATGAAAATGGCAATTTAAAGCCCTCAGCCAACGTAGAAGAGGTGTACACTTTTTTCCCCCACCTATCCAACGCTCTAGAATCTTTATCCAAAGGAACTGGATTCTTAACCACAGAAGCCCTGACACCCTTCGGCCCTTGAGTAATAGTTTCCGGGTCAGCTCTAGGACTCTTATACAAATATTTATGTGCTTCTGGAACTCTGTAATATCTGTCTGGCTTGACAGGGGCAGGGGGTAAAGAATCAGGGTTAAGTGAGGCTGCAGAAAAAACATCCTGAACAACATCTAAGATAGGGGGAATAGCCAAGGGCCTACGTTGTGGCAAAAACAAAAATTCCCTAAGCCTTTTTCGAGAATCTGAAAAATCCTGACCTTCCCACTTGAAATGTTCCCTCATGGAATGTAAAGTTTCAGAAAATGAAAAATCCTCTGGAGGAGAAGCAGAAGGACAAGAATCCTCTGCATCCGAATCTGAATAGGGAGGGAAATCCTGAATATCCTCAGCTGAGGACTCAGAGTAGTCTGAAGAATGCTCCATTCCCTCTAAATCTGTCTCCACCCTAGGCCTCTTCTCTGGGGGGGGGGGGCATAGAACCCCTGATCAAAGTAATCAAATCCTCTGCCATTTTCAACATATGTTTTTTAGGAACAGAAGCTGAAGAACTAGGGCTATGGCTAGTACCAGTAAGACCAGATTTAGCCTTAGCATGGCCTTTAGTCACAGAGGTAGAAGGCCTAATAACCTTTTGTAAGGATGGAACTACAGATACCTGAGAAGCACCCTCGGCCTGGCCTAACTCCTGAGGGGCCAACTCCTGCAAAAGTAAAGGTTCCCCCTGGGATTCAGCTGAGACCTCGGCCGGATCCACAGATTCAACCGGAGGTTCCATAGAACCGGCGTCCGCAACGGACAACTCATCCGGTTTAGACCTTAAAGATTTTTCTTTATGTTTTTTAGCGGTAGCGGGCGTCGGAGGATCCGACGGCATGTTATAGTTACACCGCTTACCGAAAACCAGCCTGGCACAGTCTAATCTTCGTTTAATGGTGCGCTTATTAAATCTAGCACAAAAGCGACACCTGACTACGTCGTGTTCAGGCCCCAAGCAAGGAATACAGAGAGAATGATAGTCCCTATGAGGGATCTGTTTCCCACAAGAAATACAATTATTAACTTTTTCTGATATCCAGATAAACTGAGGCAAGAAAAGACAAAAATTTTCCCCAACGGGGTACTTAGCCCAACTTGGTCTTCGGTCTGAAACTCGATAATTGAAAATTTCAGAACGCCGAACGGCACTTGCAAACGCTGCTTCTGCTTCGGACCATGCGTCAAGAAAGACTGAGGATATGGCGTCGGTCATGCACTTAAGTACTACTACGTACTGACGTCAGCTCTGGGCGACCATGACCGACGCCAGCCTAACTCTTTGGTATTCGGGTCGACCGAGGACAGCGGACTACCCACAGGTCATGACTGCAGCAATGTGAGACGAAGAACATCTGCCCAAACTACCAATAATTGCAATTTCTGGGCCAGAAGCCATTCCTTATGTAGTAGATAGGTTACCTAGTGCTTACCACTCCCACTGATAAGCTAGCAGGCTTCCTTCTAACACGGACAGGCTTGGGGGGGCTCAGAAGCTTACAAATAGTACTGGATATAGCAAATCTGTATCTGAACTAGACTAGTTACAGGAAAGGCAGGAAACAAGTGTAATTTTTTTTTTTGTTACAGTCAAGCAGAGCACAGGGAGATATTAGCAAAGTTTTTTTTTTGTAAAGGAAAGGGAGAGAGGAGAAGCTGAAGATAACTCAAGGTTAGGAAACTGTGGGTTGGCCTTCTCAAATGTTATCTCTGTATTAGGTAGAATGAGTTAATGACACTAGACTGGGAGGAGTGTCCCAGATCAAATTTACAGTAGTGGCAAAGTACAGTTGTGTACCTACCATAAATGTAGATGTTCGAGTGTATTCACTGTTGCAGTCATTACACTTGGGTTATCCTGCTGGCAGGCTACCCACAGTCGGCCAGAATTCCAAAGTCTAGGTCCGATGTCGGTTGCTGTCGCCTCTTCCCTGACGTCAGTGCGCCAGGGGTATAAAAGATGCAGCAGACGCCATTTTCTTCAGTTTTTCTTGCCCCAGATGTCAGGTGCCCCCAAATAGGTAGGCTGAAAAAATTATGCCAAAAAGCATACATGTACTAAAATAAACATTTCCTTCATCTACAAGCAAATACACCACATAGGTTTGTATAGAATAGAGAAGTACAGAAAAGTCCCAGTAAAGAAATGGGGGATGGTGGGTGGGTAACCTGGACTGCAACAGTGAATACACTCGAACATCTACATTTATGGTAGGTACACAACTGTGCTATGCTCGTGTTTCACTGTTGCAGTCATTACATTTGGGTTGAGTCCTAAAGCTGAGGTTGGGTGGCTGGGTCTAAATAGGATTAGGAAAGGCTACCAGGCCCTGCAGAATTGCAGTGGCAAAGCCTGCTCTGGATTTAGAGTAGACAGGCAAGTGGTAGTGCTTGATGAAAGTGTGCACTGAACTCCAGGTTGCAGCCTCTAAAATGTCTTTGGTTGATACTCCTCTGAGGAAGGCTGCTGAAGTGGCTGCTGCTCTGGTAGAATGTGGCCTAATGCCCTTAGGCACTGATTTGCCATGTTGTGAACAGCAGAAGCGAATGCAGTGTCCTATCCATTTTGAAACAGTCTGCTTTGAGATAGGCTTTCCTTGTGATCCTGCAGCATAAGCTACAAACAAGTTGCTCAGTTTTTTCTGAAAGCTTTAGTTTTGTCCAAGTAGAATCATAGCCGTCTGTGTATGTCCAAAGTGTGCAGAAGTCTCTCCCCTTTATTCTGGGGATTTGGATAGAATGTTGGCAAATTAATGGTTTGGTTAAGAGCCACACTGGATACTACCTTTGGCATAAATGTTGGGTTTGTCCTTAGAGATACCCTGTCCTGACGGAAAATAATGAAAGGTTCCACTGCCATTAATGCCTGTAACTCTGAGACTCTTCTTGCTGTAGTTATTGCTAGGAGCAGAGCAGTTTTCCATGATAAGAATTTTATATCAGCTGTATTAGCTGGCTCAAAAGGAGGCAGTGTGAGTTTTTCTAAAACAAAATTGAGGTCACAAGTAGGTATTGGTGCTCTCCTTGGGGGTCTTATGTTTTTTTACCCCTCTGAGGTACTGTCTTAGTAGTGGATGAGAGAAAATAGGAGGTTCCGTATTGTAATGAGCTGAAATGGCATAGACATGGATCTTAATTGATGAGAAGGATAGGCCTTTGTCCAGCTTCTCAGTTAGGTATTGTAAAATCTGAGGTATATTTGGAACAAGTGGTTCGAGTCCTTGTGCCTGGTTCCAAGCACAGAATCTCTTCCACTTTTCTGCATAAGATTTCCTAGTGCTGGACCTCCTGGCTTCTAAAATGACATCCATAACAGCTTTAGAGAGAGTTGTGGTGTGAGTGGCTATATTATCTGCCATGAAACCAGATTTAAGGTTTTGAGTTGACTGTGCAGAATCTGATTGTTTTGTTGAGTCAGAAGATGAGGAATTTGACGTAAAGGCCAGGCTGGACCTTGAGACAAGCTCTTTAGGATTGGGTACCAGTGCTGGCGTGGCCAGTCTGGGGCAATCAGGATAATTTTTGGCTTCTCTTGTCTGACTTTTAGGAGCACATTGGGAAGAAGAGGCAGTGGAGGAAAGGCATAAACTGTCAGGGTTTTCCAGCTGAATGATAGAGCATCCACTTTCCATGCTTGTGAGTGACAAGTTCTTGTGCAGAATCTCTGTAGTTGGCAGTTGTGAGGGGAGGCAAAAAGATCTATGTCTGGGTGTCCCCAATTTCCTTGTTATGCTGAAGACCTGTGGATTTAGTTTGCATTCGTGAGGATCAATGAGATTTCTGCTTAGTTTGTCTGCCAGTGTATTTTTCGTTCCTGGCAGGAATTGTGCCTGCAGATGTACTTGATAGGTCAGTGCTGTGTTCCACAAAGTCATGGCTTGCCTGCAGAGGGGGTAGGAATGTATGCCCCCTTGCTTATGTACCACATAACTGTGGTATTGTCCGTCTTTAGTAATAGTTGTCCTGGATGTAGTACATCCTTGAAGGCTGTCAGGGCATTCTGTACAGCTAGCATCTCTTTTTCATTGATGTAAAGATGCATTTGTTCCTTGGGCCACGTGCCCTGAATACATTTTCCTGCCATGTGTGCCCCCCAGGCATAATCCGATGCATCTGTTGTTATGGTCTGCCTGGCTGTGGGCAAGGTGAAAGGCTGTCCCTTGTTGTGGTGACAGGCCAGTGCCCACCATTGAAACTCCTGTTGCAGGCAGGGAATTAGAGTTATTAGTGTTTCTAGGCTGTGGCCATGTTGAGTCCAAACACTTTTTAGATACCACTGTAGTTTCCTCATATGCAGTCTTGCATAAGGAATTAGTAGAATGCAGGATGTCATGAAGCCCAGGGCCTGCAGAATTTTTCTTGCAGGGAGCTGGGTCTTTGTTGCCATCATTTGAAAGTAATTTGTCAGTTGCCTTTGCTTGTCTGGCGTGAGATAAGCCATCTTGGGCAGTTGTATTTCAGCTTGCACCCAGGAATATTACTGTGGACCCTAGGCAAATTAGTAATCTTTTTTACAAACGCCAGATGCTTTAGTAGAATGTCCTTGCTCTTTGCTTGAATAAGGCAGTTGTCCAAGTAGGGATATATTTGAATTCCTTTTTGTCTGCAAAATGCAATTAATGGTGCCAGGCATTTTGTGCAGACCCTGGGCACAGTAGATAAGCCAAAGGGCAGTGCAGAGAATTGGTAATGCATTGATCCAGCTATGAATCTGAGGTATCTTCTGCACGAATGTCTGATTGGGACATGCAGGTATGCCTCCTTGAGGTCCAAAGTAACTAGCCAAGCCTCCTTGGCCAGCATGGGTAGAAGTTGCTGCAGTGTTAACATTTTGAATTTTGGAACATCCAGGAAAGTATTTAGGATAGACAGGTCCAGTATTGGTCTCCAGGCTTTGCCCTTTCTGGGAACCAGGAAAAGTCTTGAGTAAAATCCTTGTCCCTGTTCTTGCTGTGGTACTCTCTGAATAGCTCTCATGTCCACGTGAGCAGAAATTTTTGTGCCTCTGCCCATTGGTTTTGTGGCAGGTCGGGCAAACCTTTTGATTTTGGAAGGGTGTGAAAGTGGAACCTGTAACGCTGAGAAACAATATTCAGTACCCATTTGTCCTGGGTGATCATGTGCCGATTTTGTGAGAAAAGTGCTAGCTTTCCCCCTAAGGGTGCTGCCAAAAGCTAAATGCTTGGCATTTGTAGAGGAAAGTCATTGGGACAATTTCCTATAAGGTTGTGATTTGTCTTCTCCTCCTTTGGGGGCTGAAGCACCCCATTGTTTAGGTCTGTATGAGCCTTGGGGCCGAGATCTGCCTCTTGGGCGTCTGTATCTGCCTCTTTGCGGCCTGTCTGACACAGACAAGGACCAATTTTTTGAAGGCCAGTTTCTGCTAAACCTAGGTGGTTGAACCTGTAAGAAATCCTTTACTGTCTGCATGGATTTTGCTTTATCCTCCATTTGCTTTAACACCTCTTCTGCCTTAACACCAAAGTATCACGCTGTAGTGGAGCATCCAATAATTTTACTTTAACATGTTCAGGTAAACTTTCTTCCAACCAAGCATGTCTTCGAATGACAGAGCCTGTAACTGCAGCTCTACAAGAAACCTCTAATGAATCAAAACCACATTGCAGAGTATGCTTTCTCACTTGTTCAGCTGCATGCAATAAATACTGCATTTCCTTATTGTCAGGACATTGAGTTTGTAAGCATTTTCTGTTTTAACAAAGACACAAGTACAGTTGATATTTAAGCATGTGAAACTGTCAGTTTAAAGCCCTTACAGCTAAAGTAGCAGAAGTGTAAACTTTTTCCCCATCTATCCAGAGCTCTAGAATTCCTATCAGAGGGAACAGGGTTTTTTGCAGTGGAAGCCCCCTTTGGGACCCTGACAAATTGCTTCTGGGTCAGCAGCAGGGTTTTTATAAAGAAATTTACGAGAGTCTGGGACCCTGTAGTACCTGTCTGGCTTGACTGGTGCAGGGGGTAAAGAATCAGAAGACAGACTGGATTCATAGAAAACATCAACTATATCAAGCACAGAGGTGATAGCCAGGGGCCTGTGCTGAGGCAATAAAAGAAAGTCTGAGCCTTTTCTTGGATTCTGAATAATCCTGGCTCTCCCAATGGAAATGCTCCCTCATGGCGTGCAAGGTTTCCCCAAAAGAATAATCATCAGGCAGAGAGGGAGAAGGTATAGATTCTTCTGCATTGGAGTCCTCATAGGGAGGGAAAGAATATCCCTGATCTGAGGAGGAATCAGAGGAAATAGAAACCTGGTCAGAGGAGTCACAGTATCTTGCGTAGGCCTTTTATCAGGAGGGGGATGGGAAACCCTGATCAAAGTAATTAGGTCCTCGGCCATTTTAAGCATCTGTTTCTTTGGCATGGATGACTGTCCAGAGAATGCTGTACTTGTTTCCTTGTCTTTAACAGTGTTTTTGACTTTGCCCTGGCTGCTGTAGTGGACTTAATAGTAAGCTGTGAAGGTCTGAAAACACCCTCAGAAGCCGATGCCTGCTCAGCGGCTCTGGACCCATCTGAGGGAATAGTTTCCGCAGGCCCAATACCTTGAGTTTCCAGAGGACTAGGTGTCTCCACGTGGGAGTCGGATACGGCCTGTGGCTCTGAGGTAGCGGGTGTCAGAGGCTGCGAAAGCACCTCACTGAGAACCAGCAACTGGCCTAGAAGAGGCTTTGTCGGTTTTGGACCTCGGATGCCTGTCCTTTTCCTTGTATTTGCGTTTTTTATGAATTCCGGTCATCGGTTGTTCCGACGGCATTATGTAGTTTAACCTTCGGCCAAAGTAATGTAAAGCAAAATCAAACAGAAGCTTAATAGTGCATTTGCTGAATCTAGCACAAAACAGACAACTAGTAACGTTGTGGTCAGGGCCTAGGCAAGGAATACAGTAAGAGTGAAAATCCTTATGAGGTATTTGCTTCCCACAAGAAATACAATTGTTAACTTTTACTGACATCGGTCTGGAGCAAGAAAAAGTTTCCCCAATGGGGTACTTAGCTTTACTGAAGACTTCGGTTCTGAAATTCGATTTCAAAAATCTCAGGAGTCGGCAGACTGGCACTTGCAAACTGCTTTTGCTTCGGGCACCGCACGGCAAGAAAGACGGAAGAAAATGGCGTCGGCTGCATCTTTTATACCCCTGGCGCACTGACATCAGGGAAGAGGTGACACCAAACCGATGCCGAACCTAGAGTTTGGAATTCGGGCCGACTGCAGGTAGCCTGCCAGCAGGATAACCCAAGTGTAATGACTGCAACAATGAAACCACGAACATCTGCAAAGCCACCAAATATAAAAGCAAGACACCAACAGGGAGGAAGGGGGGAGAACAATACTAAAGCTACTAGCCTACACTCTTAGACAGTAAACACTACAGAAATGTTTATCACAGCAGAAGAACAGCAGTGAGCCACAAAATGAAAGTTTTAAACAGATAAAAGAGACAGGAGACTCTACAGAATGCTTTTAACTGCGAACAAATCAGTTATATGATGCACTCCTTGGCAGGAAATCAGAACAAATAGGTGCTTAACAAGTACAGAAAATGTCCTGTTAATACCTTTACACAGTGAAACTAGATAAAAAAGCTTTACAGTGTGACAGTAAAAACTTATTTATCAGGCCCTGTAAGGCAAACAATTTTAATTTAACCATGCAGATTAGTTAACAGCAATAAAATACAGTAAAAAATATGCAGCAGGCAATAAAAAGTGCTATAATACAAATTGTTAGAAGCAATAACCAGTAAAATTAAGCAAAAAAAAAAAAAAAAAAAAAAAAAAAACAGGATACTTGTTATACATCTCAGATTAGAGTTGTAGTCAATGCCCTTCCTCCATTCGGCTTTTTCTAGAGCAAACATTCCACTGTACGTTGTTTTGCTGACCAGATGCACCCCCCCCAACCCCTCTATTAACCAAGATAATTACAGAAAGCAAACTGCTCCCCAGTGGGGTACTTTTCTGCGTAGACATCTGAATGCTTAAAACGTATCACTCAGTGTGAATATAAACTACAAAAAGAGCTAAAGATGACATGGAGATATGGCCCCTCTACACAAGGGACAAGCAAACGTCCAAGGGAAGGCAGATTCAGGCCAACTGTAGGGGGAAAGGGTGCTCTGCTCTGAAGGTCTGCCTGGAGATTTGTCTACAGCACGGATCCCCCATATGACGAATATTAACACACAAGATAACATTTTGTGCAAATAGAATAATTTAATTGTCATTCTGTGCAATGTCTACAGGTGCAATATTGACTAAGTGCTGTTAGTTATATGAGGAAATAACCTGTGTCAGGGCAACTGTCTGTTACTGTGTTGTTAAACAGTCCTGTTGCATCGTGTATTTGTATGAACTGTCTGTTACTGTGTTAAATAGTCATGTTGTTTTTCTTGTATTTGTATGAGCTATCTGCCCTTTGTGACTGAAACAAAATTTTGTTCAGCTTACATTGATGTGTGGGTCTGAATGACAGAGTTTACTTTGACAAAGAACACTGAAAATGGCATACTGAACTGCTCCTCTTATATGAGAATACAGTGATGTCACAGGAATATGGGGTACATACACAGCTGGAAGGAAGAAAGGTGATACAGCTCTGGATGTCAGAGTAAGAAATGTGGCCTGCTTTGAAAGTTCCAGTAGTCAGTACTACTGCAACAATTAGCTACACAACAAAAATCACCAAGGACCACAACGAGGGGAACAGCAATGTCTGGGATATTGAAGCTCCTTTACCTGCAAGGCACCCAGCATGATCCACATCACAACAACCACTGTGGACTTGGGGGGGGGGGGTACACTGCATTTTGCATAGCAAGTTAAATTCATTGAGAGCAGATTATCTGTTCTATGGGGACAACAGACCATAACTACCAAAAGGTGTTAAACATATCCAGACACCATCCAGGGATGAATTTGCAGAGGTTTAAACCCCTGCATAGCAGCTGTCTGGCACCAAACACAGATTTATTCGCTGAACTCACCAAGTACCAGAAAGGGATACATGTCTTCCATCTCCTTCAAAACCAAGAGATGGGACAACAATTCTAGCCTCATTCTATCTCTTTAGATTATGGATACATGCCTCAAGAGCTCTGTGGACAAAACCTGGTCAAACAGCACTAAAACATGTTTGAGACAATGTCAAGAACCCAAAGTTCTTTTTAAGATGGCTCTCTTCAGGCTATAGCAAACTTTGTACCACGCAATTTGTATGCTGAAGTGGGAGAGGGTGTGTGTCGCAAACGAACTTCACTTGAAGAGGGGCTCACTTTTTCCTGAGCGTCACTGACCAGACAGTGGAACAGCTTTGCCTATAATGGTCTGCTGGAGTTGCTCGTTACAAAAAAATAAAAAGTCATTATGTACAGAAACTACCAAATCTGCTGTTCTGGTCATACTATAAGCACAAGTTAAAACAAGCCATAAGGAAGCCTAATGTGGAAACTGCTGACAGGGTTTTCATCAGCTCCTCAATGTGAGGCCATCCAAACTGTCTTACCTCTTTAATGACCTGTCTGTTCCCCATCCTTGCTGATTATGGCAACTGCTGATGGATGCCATCAAAGCAGTGCAACTTTTAGTTGAATTTTTCTTTCTATAATTTCTTTTTGTTGAGAAATGGATAGAGCATGCAATGGATCCATGCAAGAATAGGTCTACATCCTCTTTCCCATGTCACCTTGCTCGAGCTACACCAAATGTATGTGGTCCTGGGAGCTGACTTCACTAGGTGTTACTCTCAAAAAATAGGAACTCCTCAATCCTTCCACAAAAATGTCATGCTTTTGGGTGTGTGTGCACTGTGAATACAACATTGATGTGCTTGGAAAAATGATTCTAGTTTAACAGAATGTGCCTGTCAAAGATGCTGTCTGAAGGAAAAGATGAGCAAAGACTGAGCTACACTTGGCTTGGTGCTAGAATCACATGAAATTTCTTAAGGGTATACACTTTTACAATGAGGACAGGCTTCACCAAACAAACTGCTGCCTGACAGCAAGGGCCTAACCTGCAAACTATGACAAGACAGGTTACATTGTATCCTCTTTCCTGCTGAGCCATCAAGAAGATCTGCCAGAGTTCCAGGGTTCAGCAGAGAAGAATCCTTGGTTCAGTCTAGGACTATACCATTCTGGCTAGGAATAATCCAAGGTAGCTGACTGGTCACTTGCATACTCTAGCCATTTGACCAGGAGATGGTGGTACTTAACATGGCTATTCACACAACCAAATGTAGTTAGCAGCAGTAAAACTATCACAAGGTCCTCATCTGTTGAGCAAAACATGCATGACCTCAAGCCTTCTCAAATCAAGGGTGAGAAAACAAATGCATGGGGACCATATCAAATAAGGGTGACAATGGCTGGCATACATTTCCCATACCTTCTGAAAGTGCTCTGCTACAGACCTGGGAGAACTGAATGACCCTCTACATTGCTGGGCACTCTGAACTGCTGTCCTCTGAATAGCAATGTCTTCTTCCTTCAGTTTTACCCACCAGACAATTTACTGCAGTGCTTCAATTCATGCTCCACTCTCAAGCAAAACAGAATGCCACTGCAGATCTTGGATTGAAGTGTAGTGACCAAGTACTCTGATGCCATAATCAGTTTAGACACTGAAATTTAGAAGTTTTCCACAACAAATTTCAGAACTAAGATCTGACTTGTGTATGACAGAAAAAAATGGTATGTTCTAGGCTAGGTATTTCTCAACAAGTGTGGTGTATGATATGGCTTATATCAGTGGATATAAGAGATCCCAATCTAGGTGATTCAAACAAGAAAAAGCAATTGAATGCAGTGATGGATTGCTCTAATCACAGGCTTACCACAGAACGTTCTAGATTAAAGATCAATGGTTATATATTAGGAAGGCCAAGAATGCACAAATGTTTGGCTACCTCTGGGTCATGCTGCTTCATTTTCCATAGACTAATGTTAGAATAAGTACAAAACAGGAAATATGCATTACTAGACTAACATATAAAATACTAATCTTTTTGTAAACATTTCATATTTCACTGTGTATTGAAGACTGAAAATAATACTGGGCCATGCACTTTCACACTAACCTGAGGAACAGTGCTACAGTGAGTATTCACAAAATGCACACAGTAGTCATGTCAAACTGCTTTATTACATCTTAAATAACAGTACATTTTAATAGAGTATCTATCTTGCATCCAGCTTTCTTGTAGTACACCAACTTTAAAATTAAATACAAAAGGTATAGACTGGTACGTGGGTGCAATGAGCCCTACAGAACTTCATGGCTAGAGAAACTTCTTTTTTTTGCCAAAGTCCAGGCCTAATTCACAAGTGTTAACAATTTGTACAGAAAGCTGCAGGGAAGAAAAGAAGCATCTACTGCCGCCAGGGGAAGAGCATATCTGAATACACCGAGAAAATGGAAACCACCAAAATAATTTGGTATCATTTTAATTATAGAAGAAAGTCTGGAAACCTGTTCTTTAAAAAACTATTTCTGAGCTTCGTACAAATCAATGGATTCACACTAGACTGCTTCACTTCCAAAGCTGGGTGTGTAAATAATGGTCATTTTGACTCTCACTAGATACCAGGACATGGTACTATGAGAGATTTTTATAGTGCTACTCCATAAAATATCCAACATAAAAAAAAAAAAACAAAAAAAACGTGCATGGCTTCTTAAATTTCTCAAGTTTCTACACAGAGTAGCAACATTTTAAATCATAACAGCTGCAAAGGATATATTTCAATAGGTTATGTCTTAAAAGAAAAATAACTCCATACTCACATCTCAGCAATTCTACAGCATGCGATTGTAACAATAAACCCACCCATATGGAAATAAAAAAAAATCTGTTTAACTTAGAAATTTCAAAATCATTATTTTCAAAACATTGATTTGTACATCATTTAATACACAAAGAAATGACTGAAAATTCTAGCAAGGAATAGTGCCTAGTTTAAGAAAACAGTTTCAAAGTAAATGAGAAATTAACCGTTTGAGGGGTGGGTGGGCTACAGAAAATAGGTGTGTGGTCTGAGAAAGAAGAGTGCCACATAACCAACACACCGCCAAAAACAAAAAAGGGAATACAAATTCATGTGAAGTACAGGGTAGATTTTAGTTGCATTTTATCATGTTACCCACATTTTAATCAAGCATTCATTACCATAAAAAGCATGTGCTTGGTTACATGAAACTCATCATTCTATATATGTCACACGTGCAACAGTGTGACAATGAATAAAAAAAGGAACTACATTTACAACAATCCCAGGGCCACTGGGTTCAGACTTTTACTTTCATTAGGTTGAGCAATATATTAAAAAGAAATGAGTGAACTTGTTTAAAACCGTTCTATGCATAAGATTTTAAAACAGGTCAATATAGGAGTTAAAACAAGGCCTGAATGTTTTTTTTAACATGACAAGTGAACAGGTTCACTGATCTATTTTTTTTTTTTAAATAAACTTAGAATGAAAACCTTATTCATGTTTGATACTCTTCAGAGCTTTGTTAGTGAACCTTGTAGGATGATAGTGTTTTTAAGTCTCAAGACAAATACAGAAAATGGTCCCCAAATAAAAGCACTGTTTTAGTACAGAAAGTCTTCATTTTTTTAAGATAATTGTGCTCTTAGTTTCAGAAAACTGTGAAAAGTAGATTTTGCCCTTTGAAGTCTGGGGGATGTCCAAGTCAGTATATGACTAATTAGATATGCAAAAACTTCAATTCTGCAATACTGGAATGTCTTCTGGCATCAGAAAGTCCTTTTTGCCATCTGAAAATTAAAAGAAAACTAGTCATTCACTTGACCTGAACCACAGTTTAAAATGAATTGCTACAGAATTCGCTTCAACCTTTTGCTTTTTAATCTACATAACAAAAACAGATAACGTGTGAAACTACATTGAAAAACTTAAATGCAATATATAGACTACTATAAGAAATTTAAAAAAAATGCAGCCTTGTTCTTATGCCCTTAGGAGATTAATAACATTTTAAATGAAGTACAATTGTGTAGATAACTGCTATAGTTTGCAGATGTCAGAGTTGACCAATGTTGCAGTACTAAGTCCTGGAATGTCCTGGGATAGTAGGGTCTTCAGGATGGCAGAGGCAAACCCAACCCCAGCTCTTGATAACGGCGCTAAATATTTGGAGAAAGTATGACATACCAAGTGTCTGCTTCTAAGATTGCCTGTGTAGGGGGCCCTTTCAAAAATGCTGTAGTGATAGCTTTTGTGTGATGCATGAGCTCTGGACTCTGCTAGCAATCTGTCTGCCATGCTAAGAGTAACAAAATGAAATACAGACAGCAATCCATTTTGAAATTGTCCGTTTCCCCACTGGTCTTTCCTGTTTACCTTCTGCAAATGCCAACAGCAGCTAGTCAGATCTGTTAGAATGGCTTATCCTGTGTAACCAGAATCCTGACTGCCTGTATACATCTAGACAATGAAGCCTGAGTGATGTTGTGAGAGAGCACTGGACTCCCAAACACAAGTATGCAAGTTTGAGATATGCAGGTCCAAACCTAAGAGTCTGGCATGAGGCACAGAGAGTTAAGGCTGTTAGCCATAGTTCCTGTGGTACAAGGTTCAGTTCCTGTACCTGTCATTTACCTATTGTGTGACCCTGAGCAAGTCACTTAACCAGACAGTGCTTACGGACGAATTGGGGATAGGCTCCACAATGGTCCCCTGGATTGCAAGCCTAGTATCTACATATGAACCTATGTATTCTTTCACCCTTCTGTGGATTAGGAAGGAAAAAACAGGGAGATGAATAGCTTGGTTTCAGGATACCTCTTGTCATTATCTTGGGTAAGGAAAAGGAATTATTTAAGGTAATGCTACCCATATGGAAATTAGGAAGGGTTCTTTACACCTCAGGACTTGATTCAGCCAGGTGCACCTCTGAACTAAGAGTGTCTGTAGCTGGGCTATTTTCCATGTATGCAATTCAAGAGGTGCTGAGATTTCTGACTCAAAGGGTGGTAGTGTTAGATTTTCCAGCACACATTTCAGTTCCCAAGAGGAAAGATGTTCCCACCTGGGTGGCCTGATATACAAGACCAACTTTGGGAATTGTTTCATACAGGTATGAGCATATGCTGGAAGGGACATGGGAAGGCAGGCAGATATAGCTAGACTGCACCTTTAGACTAGAAGACGATGGTCCTTTCTTATTCCAATGCAGCTTGTGGGGGTAGAAAGTACAGTTTTGTACCTACAATAAATGTAGATGTCCGATAGGTATGCATCTGCAGTCATAACATATGGGTTGTCCTGCCTCAGGCAGCCCTTCGGTCGGCCGGATTCCAAAGTCTGGGTCTGGCCTCGGCTGATGTCGCACTTTCCCCGACGTCAGAGCATCTGGGGTATAAAAGCATCAGCCAACACCATTTTCCTCAGTTTTTCTTGCCCCAGATGGCAGGTGCCCTCTAGGAAGGCTAAATTTGGATAAATGCTGAAAAGTTCCAAACATTTACAAATTATATACATGAATAAACAAACAAATACACCATAATAGATTCCCCCAGCTAGCTAAAAGAGGGGGTAAGCACCCTAGGAATACCACAGAGGGGAAGGAGGGAGGGTAATCCTGACTGCAGATGCATACCTATCGGACATCTACATTTATGGTAGGTACAAAACTGTACTATGTCTTTCAAGGATGCATCTGCAGTCATAACATATGGGTTGAATACCATAGCCAAGCTGGGGAGGAGGAACTAAGAAAGGGATGGTGTAGTTAAAGATCCCCTGCGGGACTGCAGTTGCAAACCCTGCTCTGGATCTAGAGTATAAAGGTAGATTGTAATGCTTGGCAAATGTATGCACGGAGCTCCAAGTAGCAGCTTCTAAAATGTCCTTGGTAGCCACCCCCCCGTAGGAAGGCTGTAGTGGTGGCCGTGGCCCTTGTGGAGTGAGGCCTGATATTTTCAGGAACTGTCTTTCCATGAAAGGAGTAGCAAAAGTGAATGCAATTTCCTATCCATTTTGAAATTGTCTGTTTGGAAATTGCTCTTCCTTGCACCCCAGTTGCATATGCTACACAAAGTTGGTCAGTTTTTCTGCTAGTTTTTGTTCTGTCCAAGTAGTAGCATAGTTGTCTGTGTATATCCAGGGTGTGCAAAAGTTTTACCCCTCTATTCTGTGGATTAGGGAAGAACGTAGGCAAGTGAATAGCTTGGTTCAAGGATACCCTAGATACCACCTTTGGCATAAAAGTAGGATTGGTTCTTAGTGACACCCTGTCCTGGTGGAAAATAAGAAAAGGCTGCACTGCCATTAATGCTTGTAACTCAGATACTCTTCTTGCTGAAGTGATTGCCAGAAGGAATGCAGTTTTCCAAGATAGAAACTGTAGATCTGCTGATGCTGCTGGTTCAAAAGGAGGTAGTGTCAGTTTCTCCAGCACAAAGTTGAGATCCCAGGCAGGTAGAGGGGGTCTTCTTGGAGGTTTAATATTTTTGATCCCTCTCAGAAATTGTCTGAGGAGAGGGTGTGAGAAGATAGGTGGATCCACATTGTATTCTGCTGAAATTGCTGAAGCATGAATCTTAATGGAAGAATAGGACAGGCCATTGTGGAACAATTCTGCAAAGTATTCTAGGATATGTGCTAGGTTTGCCACTGTGACATCTGTGCCCTTTGCTGTGCTCCAAATGAGAAATCTCTTCCATTTAGCTGAGTATGTCTTCCTTGTGGAAGGCCTGCGAGCCTCCACGACAATGTCCTTCACCCTCTGAGATAAAACAGTTTGATTAGGATTTAAGGAATTTTCCAGGCAGTTAGCTGCAATGTTTTCAAGTTGGGATGCAGGGTCTTGAAATTGTTCTGCGTCAGAAGAATAGGCCATAGGGGGAGAGGCCATGATTTTGCCTGAGACATGCTTCTCAATAATGGATACCAGTGTTGTCTTGGCCAGTCCGGAGCTATTAGTATCACTTTTGGCTGTTCCTCCCTGATCTTCAGTAGAACCTTGTACATCAATGGGAGAGGTAGGAAGGCGTATACCATTAGGGCTTTCCAGCTGAAAGAGAGAGAGTCCACCCTCCAAGCTTGTGGGTGGTATGTCCTTGAGCAGAATGTCTTCAGTTGATGGTTGAGTGGAGAGGTGAACAGATCTATCTCTGGCATTCCCCATGTGTTTATGAGTTTGAAGATGTCTGGGTGCAGCATCCATTCGTGTGCATCCATGATAGTTCTGCTTAAGCTGTCCACCAGTGCATTTTCTTTCCCTGGCACGAATTGGGCCTGTAGTTGGATATTGAGATTCAGGCATAGTTCCCACAGATTCATAGCCATCCGGCATAGAGGGTAAGAATGTGTGCCTCCCTGCTTGTTTATGTACCACATGACCGTGGTGTTGTCTGTCCTTATTAACAGATGTCCTTGTTGGAGGAAGGGTTTGAAAGCCTCGATTGCATGCCTCACTGCCAGCATTTCCTTTTGGTTTATTTGCATGCTTAGCTGCCCTTGAGGCCATAGGCCTTGGATACATTTGTCCTCCATGTGTGCTCCCCATCCTCGGTCTGAGGCATCCGTGGTGATGGTCTGCCTTGTTTTTGGTTTGTTGAAAGGCAACCCTCTGTTGGACTGGCAGGCCTGAGCCCACCACAGGAATTCCTTTTGAAGGGATGGAATGATTGGTATCATGGTTTCTAAACTGTGACTGTGTTGAGACCATACACTCCTTAGGTACCATTGTAATTTCCTCATATGCAGCCTGGCATGTGGGATTAGAATTATGCAGGATGCCATGTAACCCAGGGCCTGCAGGATTTTCCTTGCAGTAAGCTGAGTTTGTCTTGTCAGGTTCATGAAATAATCTGGAAGTTGTTTTTGCTTTTCTTCTGTGAGAAAGGCCATTTGGATGTTTGTGTCCAGATCTGCACCCAAAAAGGTTATCCTTTGGGATGGTACTAGTCTTGACTTTTGGATGTTGACTGTGTATCCCAAGGCCTGTAGCAGGTGTATGGCATAGGCAAAGTCCTTTATCAAATTTTTCTTGTTGTCCGCTTGTATTAGGCAGTCGTCCAGGTATGGATAAATTTGAATTCCTTGTAGTCTGCAATGTGCAATTACTGATGCCAGGCATTTCGTGAATACTCTGGGCGCAGTAGATAAGCCAAAGGGCAATGCTGAGAATTGATAATGCTCTGATCCTGCAAGAAATCCGAGGTGTCTTCTGCAACTTGGTCGAATAGGGACGTGCAGTTATGCCTCCTTGAGATCTAGAGTCACCAGCCAAGACTCCTTGCCCAACATGGGAAGAAGTTGCTGTAGGGTCATCATTTTGAATTTTGGCACAATGAGATAAGTGTTCAGTGCGGACAGGTCGAGAATAGGCCTCCATTGATTTTCTTTTCTTGGTACAAGGAATAGTCTGGAGTAAAATCCTTGGCCTTGTTCTGAACATGGTACCTTTTCTATAGCTTTCATCTGAAGTAAATTGCTGATTTGTCTTAAAGCCTCTGCCTTCTGATTTGGTGGAAGGTTTGGCATTCCGCTTCTTTTTGGCAATGTGTGGAAGTGAAACCTGTATCCTTTGTCTATTATTTGCAGTGTCCATGTATCCTTTGTAATATAATGCCAGTTTTTTGAGAATAAAGCCAGCTTTCCGCCCAAGGGTGCTTCCAGTTGATCCCTGGTAGGCGGAATCAGAGTCAAGTCACTGAGCCTGTCCTGTAGTAGTGGCTGTCGTTGTAGCTGTTGCACTACTCCTCTGGTTGGCAGGCTGCCACTGACGGCCTCTGTAGGAGCCCTTCGATTGACCTCTGCCTCTAGAGCACCTGTTCCTGCCTCTCTGGGCTCTGTCCGAGTCTGGAAAGGACCAATTCTTTGTAGGCCAGTTTCTGCTGAACCTCGGTGGTTGAACTTGCAGGAAATCTTTAACTGTTTGCACAGATTTTGCTTTTTCTTCAACCTTTTTTAAGATCTCCTGAGCAGAGGAGCCAAATAAATTTTGTTTCTCCATTGGAGCATCCAGGAGTTTAGCTTTGACATGGTCTGGCAAAGATTGCTCCTTCAGCCAGGCATGCCTACGAATAACTGCCCCAGTCATAGCTGATCTAAATGAAGCCTCCAGTGCATCATAGCCACATTTTAAGAAATGATTACTAACCTGTTGTGAGTTATGTACCAAATCCTGAAGGGATTTACGGTCTAGGGGTTCAGGAGAAGAAAGTTTCTTATTCAGTTCATCTAGTAAATACTCTTGGTACTGTATCATATGAAATTGACAGTTTAATGCCCTGACAGAAAGAGTTGCAGATGTATACACCTTCTTTCCCCATCTCTCTAAAGCTCTAGACTCTCTTTCAGAGGGTAGAGGATTTTTGGCAGTAGCGGCTGCAACCCCTTTAGGGCCCTGAGAAATAGTTTCTGGGTCTGCAGAATGGGCTTTGTACAGATGGAAATGAGAATCCGGGACCCTGTAGTATCTGTCAGGTTTGGCAGGGGCCGGAGGAAGACTATCAGGGGCTGTACTGACATCATTGTACACATCATCAATTACATTTAGAACAGGAGGTATAGCTAAGGGCCTATGCTGAGGCAAATGCAAAAAGGTCCTTAATCTTTTTCTAGAATCAGAGAAATCCTGACCTTGCCATTGAAAATGCTCTCTCATGGAGTGTAAAGTCTCACCAAAGGAAAACTCTTCAGGAGGGGAGGCCGAAGGGATAGATTCCTCTGCATCTGAATCCTCATAAGGTGAGTAAGCCCCTTCCTGGTGGTCTGACAACTCAGATCCATCCGTGGAATCATCTGAGGAGTGTGGTTCAGAGGGGTCAGTCCTGGGCCTTTTGTCTGGAGGAGGTTGAGAGGCTCTGTCTGGGTGAGGTTGTGAACCCCTAATTAAGGAGATAAGGTCCTCAGCAAGGCTGAGGATCTGAGAACTAGAGGAAGGCCTCTGGGGGGTAGATTTGGCAGGCAAAACTTTTGAAAGTTTGGCAGCTTTAGCCCTAGAAAAGGCCTTAATGGACATGGAAGCAGGGGGCCTAGCTGCCCCACGTGCAGGGGTAGAAATGTCCAAAGGTATGGTGTCGGACAATTCCTGAACACTAGCTTCGGGGTAGGTAGTTCTGAAGCCGACTCAGGTGGGGCCTCTCGGGCCTCAGTGGTCGAAAGTATGGTTTTAGAAGAAGGAATCGCCAAGGATTCGGTTTCGGCCGAAACCGAGACACTCGCGGTAGGCCTAGCCGTGGTTTCAGCCGAAACCGCGGGCCACGAGTGTCGGTCCTTTTCCTTGCGTTTTTTGACCATATGCGAAGTCGGAGTCTCCGACGGCATTTTATAAGCAAAAGCGGCACAAAAAAATTCCTCTGCAAACTCCGACCGATGTCTAAGAGTTCGTCGGTTGAAGGAGGCACAGGCTAAACAGGGCGATACGTCGTGGTCTGGGCCTAAGCAAGGAAGGCAGTAAGAATGGAAATCCTTATGAGGTATTTGTTTCCCACAAGTTAAACAATTATTTACTTTGTCTGACATCGGCTGAGGCAAGAAAGAGTCCCCAACGGGGTACTTAGCTTTTTTCGAAGTCTTCGGTAGCTGAAATCACTGGATCTGACCGACCGGCACTTGTGAACAGCTTCTGCATCGGGCACCGCACGGCAAGAAAGACTGAGGAAAATGGCGTTGGCTGATGCTTTTATACCCCAGACGCTCTGACGTCGGGGAAAGTGCAACATCAGCCGAGGCCAGACCCAGACTTTGGAATCCGGCCGACCGAAGGGCTGCCTGAGGCAGGACAACCCATATGTTATGACTGCAGATGCATCCTTGAAGGACATCACAATTAGCCTTACACCAGAATGGAAGCCCTTCCCATTACTTCCTGGTACTTTGATAACTTCTTTCAGTATAGGTGGGACATCATGTGAAAAGGTTTGTTTGGACAGAATCAGTGGCAAATCATCTATGTTGTCAGTTTCAGAGGATGCAGTAATGACAGACCCCTTTGTTTTCGGTTACAAATGCCATGATTCTCCCTTTACCGAGTGTTAGCAGGAGAGAGAACCACTACTGCCTAGAACAGTAAAAATCCCATCAGTACCATCTTTGGTCTGTCTGCCATCACCTTTTGAAATATGCTAAGGATAAGGCTACAAGTCCCAAAAAGTGGTGGTCACACTATGCTAAACCAATCTGGTGACACCAACAGGCTACAGACAGGATGACAAGAAACAAAACTCTAAAGTGAGAAGCTTGAGAGCAGATAAGAGCTCAGCGCATTTGAACCCTTGATATTAGGTCCACTGGTAAGGGAACTCATGAGTTATAACAAATAAAAACTTGGATCTGAAGAAGTTCTGAATGTATTAAAGTGAAAGTGCTTTAGTTTTTTTTTTTTTTAAACTACCCTCAATCATCAACAAAAAACAAGCCCAAACAGCCAAAGATCTGCTAAGAATATGCACTGTAAAAGCAAGCCCAAAGCTTCAAGTTCTGCATGTTTCTGTTTTAAGAACGGAATGCCAGTTGGTATTTCAAAAATGGCCAGTTTTAAAACAGTCTTAATGCACTAAAATCTCCTACCCTTGTAAAAATCAGACTTGAGAGATCTATTTAGATAAATGTTAGCACATATAAAACTCAACACTGCCTCTAACCCGGTAAAAGCGGGCTGAAACACTTCTGAAACCTTGGATAGTCTATCACAAAAGAATGACAAAGCAGAACATCGACAGCAATCTAATCAGGTACAATACAGGAAATATAAATTGTCAATGTCTATGCAGAAGTAGTCAGACATACCTTCTAGGAAATTCTTCTTCTAGGAAAAGCATCTACAGAACAGCCTCTAGGGAAAATGGTTTGGACCAGACTAGTATCTAGTCATGTAAAAAAATTGCAGAAATATTGTAAATTCATAGTTTTTAAAAGGAAATAAGAGATGGGGCATTAGTTTCCCACTGGCTAGTAACTACAAAAAACACCCACTCACTGGTACACATGCAAATTAGAGGAATATTTTCATGCAATGGAATTCATCCATTCTCTCTAATCAATTTCTAGCCAATAATAAAGAATGTCCCTCCCTTTCTCACTGTTGTAAAAACAAAAGCCATGTACTTGCCACAACTCTTGACCCATGGTGTCTTGCTCCATCAGACTCAAAAGTTGGGTTACCAGATCCACCCTCAGCACTATTTTTCAAGAGCTTGGATTCAGTGTTCTGACTCTTCCCTTACCCATAATTCCTTCTGGTCCCCAAATTACTACAGATTGAGTTTGCTTCCTTGTAACTAGACCACCACCCAAAGAAAAACAACACAGGGATAAAAAAAAAAAAAAAAAACTTAACTGAACAAGGGACATGGATAACAGTGTTAGGTTGTCCCAAAGACACAGCCCTTGGTCAGGTCCAACCAATCAGCTGGAAGCAAAGAAGTGATGATTTAGGATAGGAAATGGAGGAAGGGAATGTTCAGTCAGATGGAACAAGACAGCACAGATCTAGCACTACGGTATTTAATTTTCATATCCAATGTTGTCTTTTCCATCCAATTCAATACTTGGGAAACATTCCCAAGCTACCACAAAATACGTGTGGTCTCAGAAGGATATTGGAGTATGGTAGAGCCAAAGGATGTACAACAGCTAGACTGTATATACAATCTGTACTACAACACAAAGGTATGAACTGTAGACCAAGTAGCCACAGCACAAATTTCATCAATGGCAAATGCAGCTAAAAAGGCTGCTGAGGTAGGCACAGCTCCGGCTGAATGAGACTTGGGTTTGCCAAAGGTTAATATTTTGGCAAAGGACATTTTTCAGAAAGGCAGCTGGACAATGTTACTTTAGATACTCATTGTTTCAATTTACTGTTTAATTAAAATGAACACTGGAAAACAAGCGATAAACCAACGAATAAAAACAATAGTTCAGCAAGGTAGCAGCCTGGCAGTACGGATCCACAGAATACAAAGAGCTTGAACGCAAGATTATTTTATTAAAAGAGCGTTTTCGCTGCTTGAAAAGTCTGCAGCTTCATCAGAAATAATTAAAATGCATATATACATGCAGTTTGAGGCACAAGGAGACACCAGTGATGTAAAAATCAAAAGAAATAAAGACAATTACATAGGACAATCAGTCTATAAAAAGTATTAAAGTACAGTCTACCATGCTAGGAAATAAAAATAAAGACACAAGTTCACCCTAATAGTGGGAAGAGGGCAAGAAAGTCCTGCTGAATCTTCTGCAGGTCTCCTGGAAGAAGAGGAAGAGGAGAGAAAGCATAAAGAAACATCCCCTTTCCAAGGAAAAGAAAAGGTGTCCGTCTTCCACCGCAGATGGCATGGCACTCTGGAAAAGAAAATCTGAAGCTGCCTACTGTGATGGGAGGCATAAAGATCTACCTGAGGAATACCCACTGATGTTCAATGTTCAGATACCTGTCTCTGTGAAGCATCCATCCGTAAGTCTGTTTTGGACATGGTCAGAAAGTCTTCCACTAGATTGTGCTCTGAGGGAATGTATAATGCCTGAAGAGTTAACTAATAACGGAGAGCCACTTCCCAAGCCTGAATTGCCATCCTGCAGAGGAGGTAAGATTTTGTGCCGCCTGCTTGTTGACATACCACATCAGTGTACTGTTGTCTGGGTAGGAAAACATGGGGCAAAAAGCCTGAAGGGTCAGAATCAGAGCTCTCATCTCTGATGTTGATATGATCTGACTTCTGATGGGGAGGCCAAAGACCCTGAACTTTTTTTTGGATGACCAAGAGAAGCCGCCCACT
This sequence comes from Protopterus annectens, assembly GCF_019279795.1. Lineage (NCBI taxonomy): Eukaryota > Metazoa > Chordata > Ceratodontiformes > Protopteridae > Protopterus > Protopterus annectens. The sequence goes on along the minus strand of NC_056729.1, from coordinate 285,465,222 downwards.
CCATGTCTGAAGAGACAGGCGGCTGAAAATGCCAGCCTGGGTTGACAGCGAACTGTTGAATCCACCACTCAAATTCTTTCTTGAGACAGGTACACTGAAATTCAAAGCGCGACAATGCTGTAGCCAAACTGATTTGAGGTACCAGTGAAGCTTCCGTACATGCAGTCTGACAACAGGAAGCACTGGAATAGAAGAAACCATGAATTCCAGGGCCCAACAAAACTCTCTTGCTGGCATGGCATTCAGAGGAAAAGGAGACGTAAAGAAGGCTGCCAACAATACCACCATTGGAGGAGGGAGAGAGGGCTACACTGGCAGTATCTTAATCCTGCATCCAGAATGCACATGATCCTGAGGGGGAGTCAGGACAAACTTTTGGAAGCTGATAAAATACCCCAGACTTCAAAGGAGAGAGATGGTGAACTGCTGATCCTATAATAATTGACTGGAAGAAGACACCTGAAGCAACATGTCATCAAGATAAGGAAATATCTGAATGCCTTGGAGCCTGCAGGAGCTAGGCATTTTGTGAATACCCTTGCGGCAGTACAGAGGCTAAAAGGAAAGCACAGAACTGAAAGATGAGAGGAAAACGCAGAGAAATGTAAAATCTTTCTGAAGAGAGAGTGAATAAGGATATGAAGGTAAGCACCTTTCGGATCCAAGGACACCAGAAAAGCCTCTGGTAATAAAACAGAAAACGGAGTTTGAAGAGTAAGCATCCAAAAGGAAAGAATCTTGAAAAAGGTATTGAGCCAAAAGAGATCCAAAATAGGTCTCCAAGTGCCCTCCTTTTGAGGGACCAGGGATATCCTGAAATAAACGCTCCTTCCCACTTGGGAAGGGGGGTAGGTTGAATGGTTCCTTGGTTCAACAAAGACCCTAGAACCTTCAGGAAATGAGGATGTTGCTCTAGGAGGCTGAGAAATTCCAGAAAAAACCCAAGAGTCTAAAGTGATGAGGCTGCAATTTGGAAGACAAATGAACCTGGTCTAAAAGAAAGGGGTGGGGCAAACTGTCAAAAATACAGGCTTATCGGATAAAGGAGGTTTCTGGGCCACAGAAATCTAAGAAGCCTTAGGTTCATAGGTGTGTACTAGGCTAAGGGCCCTGGAGCCTTTACAAGCCTAGCCCATAGGATTACCCTGGCATAATGCCACCCGACCTTAGTTTCCAGTGCCTCTGTCAAGAAGAGCCACTGCAGTGATCCCCGGGGTGAATTTTCTATTTCCCATCTACTCATCAAGACTTCTCTTGAAGAGGGCCTGTTTGATATGTATGGGAAGTCTATTCCATAGCATGAGCAGTCTCTGCGTTATGAACCTGTCCCTCCAGCATGTTCTGTTGATTGTGGTAATGAGGTTAAGGTCTCTGGAGCATGTGGTGTGGAGGGATTGGGATTTCTTTAGATGTAGCATTTCTAACAGAGCTGGGTCAGACATGCCTTTGTAAGGCAAGCAGAGATCGACTATGTAGGTGATATGAGACAGAGAATAGTTGGAGTTTTTTGAGTCTGTCTATATAGGACAAGTGTTTTAGGCCTAGGATCCTCTTTGTGAGGTACTTTTGCGGGCTCTCCAGTTGTTGCAGGTGTCCAGTGAGGTACATGCCAAATGGGGCATTGTACACGATGACTGGCCTAATGAGGGAAGAGTAGAGGGAGACAATGACCTCTTTCTTCCTGGATGCAAATCCCTTAGTAATGAGATGTGCCACATAGAAGGACTTTCTGACCACAGTGGCAGTGTGGTGGTGAAAATAGAGGTTGCTGTCAACCTGTTTTCCCAGAGCTCTTATAACGCCTTCTTTGTTTAATAGACTACCATTAATGTGGTAGTTCATGGGAACTGGGTTTTTCCTAAAGGGGATGATGACACTTTTTTTTGGCATTGAGCTTAAGGCCATGGTTCTGACACCTGTCGTTGGTCTTAGTGAGGCCTTTCTGTAGGATGTCAACATCACTTGGGGAGTTAACAATGACTCCCAACTTGCAATTGTCTGCAAACTTTGTCAGCCAGAGTCCCTTCGTGTTGGCCTAGACTTCTTCAAAGCAGATATCAAACAGGAGAGGACCCAGGACTGATCCCTGTGGGACTCCACTTGTGACTGGTTGGCAGTCTGATTTGGAGTCAGCTACCTTCACAATGTGGGTTCTATCTATGAGCCAGTTTGCAACCCATCTATTGATATCGGGGTTGATGCCTAGCTTAGTGAGTTTTTCTATGATTCCTGAGTGGGGAATGGTATCAAAGGCCTTGGCCAGATCCAGGTAGGATGTATGAACCACCTTGCCTTCATTCACAGCTCTGGTGATTGACTCCAGGAAGTCGACCAAGTTGAGCAGGCATGATCTATCCTTCACAAAACCAAACTGTGTGGGATCCAGAGTTTGGAGATTCCCTATATCCTTGTTAATTATGTCCATGATGATGCATTCCATAGCTTTGCATAACAGACTTGTCAGGCTAATGGAGTGATAGTTCCCAGGGTATTTAGTCACTCCTCCTTTGTGGAGAGGGATGACTATAGCAGTGCACCATTCAGTAGGGACAAAGCCTGAGGTGAGGCTGTGATTGAACAGGGCACACAGGTGAGTTGCCAGTTCACTCTGTAGTTCATATAGAACACAGCCAGGGATATTGTCAGATCCCATAGAAGCTGTATTCTTGGCCTTGGACAGTGCTGTTTTAACCTGTGCAGCAGTAATACTGCGTGCCTGGCAATCTACTGGTATTGTGACTGGTCCTTTGGAGGGGAGAGGGCTAAAGTTGGCACTGAATCTGTTGGCCAGTATATTGGCAATATATGTTGGCTCTGTATAGGAAGTTCCATTGTGCAGTACCTTAGCAGAGAGCACACGCCTACCACCTCTCCTGCCTTTAGAGGCCTGGCAGGGTTGCCTGTGAACAAACGCAGACCTAGGAGGATAATTCCTCTGGAACTTGGGAGAGAGAAAAATATGTTTAAGGTCTAGCAAGGCTTTGAAGATACTTAAACACAGCAGCAGTCACAAAAAAAGTGTGTATTATCCAAATGAGCATCCAACAACTTGGCCTAAATGTCCTCAGGTACAAACTGGAGACAAAGCCAAGAATAACACCTCACGATGGACCTAAAAACTGCAGCCCTAGAAGCAGTATCAGCATCATCATAGTTGCACTTAACAGAGTGGTGAGCCACTTGACAAGTAGAAACTAAGAGAAAAGGCAGAGGATTTGCATTCACAATCAGGAAGGGCAGAGATTACCTAACAAGCCTAAGCAATCAAGGCCAGAGCATAGCTGGTCATGTGGGTATGGTAATTAATAGCTCTGGCAGCAGTGTAAACTTTTTTGCCAATCCTCTCCACTGCCCTACTATCCTTATCAGAAGACAAGTTTTGAAGACACCACAGCAGGATCAGCAGAAAAAATATTTAAATAAAAACTGACAATCCTCAGGAACCTTATAGAACCTATCAGGTTTCTTAGGAACAGAAGGCTGAGAATTAGGAGACTTGGAAGCAGCAATGATGGTATCTAGCAAGACAGCCAACACAAGAACTACCAATGGTTTAGGATTATCCAACTGAAGTAATTTCTTTTCTGAAGATCAGACACTTAAAAATCCTAGTTAAAGAATTCCATCATCCTAGCAATTGTACCACCAAACAACAATTCCTCAAAAGGAGACTCGGGGCTAAGAGACTTCTCTGCATCAGAAACATAAGCCAAAGGCAAATGCATCTGTGATGAACAAAATAAAGATAACCCAACCAGCCACTGAATCCACATCTGAGGAATCTGGTTCCTTATGCCATGTAGAAGGGATGAAGGCCCAAGGAGAAGTGGGTACTGAAACCCCCTTGAGGAGGCTTTAGGGCCATTAAGGCAGAAAACAAGCCCCTAGTAAACTCTTGCCATTCTTTTGAGGACATACAAGAAGGGACATTAGCCTTGGCAAGGTTAAGAGAACCCGAACTTCCTCCCTGAACAATATCCGCAGAATCCCTCTTGGACCTTCTGAGATCAACAACAATGGCTCCCCCCTTGACATCCAAAGTAAACTTCAGCAAAACCTCAGAGGACGTGTGAAAAGACTGCTCCACACCGGCAGGGTTGCAACAGAAGGGTCAGACGCAGACATCGTATGACCTACAGAGCTGCTTCTAGATGGACATCTGGTTTAGGCTGGACAGCTAAAGTATCCAGCCAAGACTTCTTGGCCTTCTTTTTACCTAGCAGGACTATCGATGGGTTAAAGGATTCTGCCATGGTACCCCGGGCTAACTATTTAAGCCATTGGTTTTCAAGATAAATGGCCAGGGAAGACAAATGGCTTCTGAGTGTCTTAGGCACAAACGCCTTGCAGATACTACAAGAGGTATCGTCATGGGAAGCACCCAAGCAAAAAACAGTTCATAACAATCCTTATCGGGAATCTGCTGCCCACACTGACATTTTCCCTTTTTGGATGACAAACTCTTCAGTAGTAAAATAAAATACAAGACCAAGTAGGCTCTGACCAGTTCCTTCTGGACACCTAAAAACAAAGAAAAACATTGCTAAACTTTACAAATATAGTATTTTCCATGCATGGAACAAACTCCCCCTTAACATCCGAATCATTTCTAACAAAAATCTCATTAAATCTGAACTTAAAACTTTTCTCCTAAATGCCAACACCTGTCACTGCAATGATCCCACTTAAATCCCACCTTACTACCTCTCACACTTTAAAAAAAAAACACCTAACACATATTGCAAGTATCCTATCATCACTCTCTTTTTTGTCGATTTAAAAAAATCTAACTTTTGTACTGTATGTTATGCACTTTACTGTAATGTTTATGTAAACTTCATTCTCAGGCCTTTTGTACATTTCTAATGTTCTCATGTAAAGCACATTATTGTAATGTATGCATAAAACTTCATTGTCAGATGTTTTTCTTTTTTGTAACTTTGTATGTAATAACTATCTGGAGCTTTTCTCCTCAGTTCTCCACTGAAAACAGGCCACTGGCTCAGCTGGACTAACCTGGTTAACAAATGACGAAACAAATAAAAACAAAAAAAACAACCAACCAACTCCAATGGGGCACTTATTTGGTGTTGCTAAAAATTCAGTACTGCAACAAGGCATTCAGGCCAACTGGCAAAAACTGCATTTGAAATGGCAACATAAGAAGTTTAAGGTCACTGCATTCATATGTCTCTTCTACACCCTATGTTCTTTGCAGGAAGCACAAATATGACATACGGGGCATACAATATCTTTTTTAGGCTTTTTCATACTGGCCGGGCATCAGACTGCTGTGGGCAGGACATCTCTTCTATGAAAGAATACTGTGATATAGAAGGACAATTTTATACTACACAAATCTGCAACTGCAAACTACATACATCATCCACATTCTGTTTTGAATATCAACTGCTATGCAATTTGCAGGCTTAATGCTATGGTTACTTGTTATGCCAATGTCACTGTATTAAGGTACCTGCCCTCACATATGTAGATTCAGGTTCAAACAATTTTAAATACCAGAGAACTGGCCAAGGGAATGAGGAGGCGGCATACAGAGTTGGTTCCATTCTCAAGGCCAGGAATTTCCTAGTCCAACTGCACCACACATACACACAGTCAAGACTAGGAAAACCCCATAAAGTCTGCAACAGTGCAGTCAGCTACTAGAGCATTGACTGTTTGCTATACATCACTACATGCATCCCCCTTGTGCAGATTAAGGACAGTGGACAGAGCAAATAGAAAACTCCCTTGTTTCTCAGTATCATCTACCAAGTGCCATCAATCCAACCATAATGTTTCATAGTTTAGTACTAGGCTATCTGCCCTGGGGCATTTGTAAGCCTAGCCATAGTGATGTGGCTTTCGCCACCCCATGAAATGGTACAAAAATGTACAGAATAGATTTAGAATACTGTGCCTCTGTCTAGTAGTGACACAGTGAAGGTCCCCTTATATAACAGAATTAATTTACTGTGCCCCTGTCTAGTAATGAAACAGATGTGACCCCTGGGGTAAACTTACGATCTCCCATCCACTCATCAAGATTTCTCTTGAAGAGAGTTAGTGAGGGGCTCTGCCTAACATGAACTGGGATTCTGTTCCAGAGCATGGGAAGCCTCTGGGTTATGAATCTATCCCTCCAGCATGTCCTATTCATACTTGTGCCGAGGTTTAAGTCTTTAGCTCTCGTGGTTCTGATGGATTTGGATTTTTTGAGGTGGAGCATGTCCATCAGTTTCTGATTGGACATGGCCTTGTAAGTCAGGCACAGATCACCTCTGAGCAGGTGGTATGCTACTGAATAGAGCTGGAGTTTCTTTAGTCTGGCAGAATAAGACATATGTTGGAGACCCTTGATCCTCTTGGTGAGGTACTTTTGTGGTCTCTCCAGCTGTTGCAAATGCCGGGTGAGGTACATACCAAATGGGGCATTGTACTCAATCATGGGTCTGATGAGGGAGGAGTATAGGGGTACAATGACATCCTTGGATCTGGATGTGAATCCCTTCATGATAAGGTGTGCAAGGTACAATGTCTTTCTAACCACTTCGGCAACGTGGGTGTCAAATGAGAGGTCGCTGTCGACTTGGGTCCCTAGGTCTCTGATTATTTTTTCCGTACTCAGTGGGTTGCTGTCTATGTGATAATTTGTGGGTACTTTGTTTTTCCCAAAGGGGATGACTATACATTTTTTGGCATTTAGTTTAAGGCCATGACTCCGGCACCAGTTGTCCGTTTCTGTGAGGCCTTTTTGTAGGATGTGTGTGTGTCCACTGGTGTATCGACTATGGCGCCTAGTTTGCAGTCATCTGCGAACTTTGTCAGCCACAACCCTCCCATGTTTGCTTTAACATCTGAGAAATAAATGAAAGGGGTCCCAGGACAGATCGCTGTGGGACACCACTTGTGACTGGCTTTGAGTCTGACATTGCTCCAGCGATTTTAACTTTATGGGTTCTGTCCTTTAGCCAGTTTGCAACCCATCTAGTGACATAAGGGTTTACATTTCAGCTGTTGAGCTTATCTATTATGCCTGAGTGGGGTATTGTGTTAAAGGCCTTAGCCAAGTCCAGGTAGGCTGTATGGACTGCTTTGCCCTCATCAATGGCTCTAGTGACTGTTTTGAAAAAGTCAACCAGGTTCAAAAGGCAGGATCTGCCCTTTACAAAGCCGAACTGGGTGGGATCAAGTGTCTGTAGGTCCCCAATGTCTCTGTTTATGAGTTCCATAATGATTCTTTCTATAGCTTTGCAGACCAGGCTGGTTAAGCTTATGGGGCGGTAGTTCCCAGGGTCTATAGAGGTACCCCCTTTGTGGAGTGGGACCACTGTTGCTGTACGCCAGTGTTCAGGTACATATCCTGTAGTAAGGCTAAGGTTAAATAGCATTTTTATGTGCGGGTTTAGCTCCTCTTGGAGTTCACGTAGCACGCAACCCAGGATACCGTCAGGTCCCACTGATGCTGTGCTTTTAAGCTTTGCTGAGGGCTGCTCTCACCTGGACATCTGAGATGACAGGGAGATTACATTCAGCTGGGATAAGTATTTCTTCTTTTGGGGGTGAGGGAGGGGAGAAATTTGCACTGAACCGGTCAGCCAGAATGTTGGCAATATCTGTGTGTTCAGTGTATTTTTTGTTGTTGTGACAGCAACCATTACACAGTGCAGAGTTTCTTCCTGAATGTTTCTATCCCCATACCTTCTGACCACCATCCCATTCCATGGCTGTTATCCAAGGAGCTACTACAGGGTTATATTCTTGTGTGTTCCACCTCTTCTGCTGCTCCCATAGCACAGTGATGAACACATGGCCCCACAATACTGGCCTCAGTGAATCCCAGGTAATATCTAATGCTGCCTGTTGGGTGTTCATGTTTTGGCCCTTCAAGTGTGCCCTTGCCTTAACATCTAGCCTCCACGTGTCACTGTTACAGTCTGCACTGCTTTCCTCCCCCAGTATGAGCAAACCAGCATCAGCTGTTCAGTTCCACCCTCCCTGACTGGCTCTTCCAGCAAGTGGGTTGCTAAATGATCCTAGTTTACAGTAAGACCTTTATCCCTCTGAACTATGGAGCCAGTGTACTGTTAAGAACTGTTCCATGTGACGTTTATTCATTCCCTGATACCCACTTTACTCCATTCAGGACTGTGGAGAAAATAAACTTGTACCAGGACTCAGTGGGCACAAGGAAGAGAAACTGCTACTGTGAGATGTCACCTACAAACGGCAAGATAAACACACAAACGTAATGTTCAGATTCACATATTCAGCTATGGTACACCTTAGGAACCGGGAAGAAAATGCAGTACTTGGTAAAAACCCTTGAAGACAAGCAGATTCTAAGGTGGCACCCGGGCCCAGGACAAAACTGGAGAACCCAATGCTGTGAGACAGCAATGAAAACTACTGCAATGTTAAGCAGCCATGTTTCCTATGCAAATGAGTAAAAAAATCCACAGTCTCCTCTTCCTGCCATACACACACACTATGCTGTAATGCAGAGATGCAAGGAAGCCTCCCAAAGACACTTTATGCACTTGTTGTTAAACAGTACAAAGGGAAGCCTGAAGAGCATGCAACCATCTAGCCATGAATATTCCTTGCAATTTTAAGATTTACCAAGTAAACCGGTCCAATGGCCTTTTCCCAGCACAAGTACAATATGCAAAGATGATTACAACTTAATCACAGTCAAAACCTGCAGTGCATAAAACAGTAGATGGTACAGCATCTGTAAATTACTTAAAACGTGTGTATTTTATTATATATATATATATATATATATATATATATATATATATATATATATATATATATACATATGTGTGTGTGTGTCTGTGTGTGTACACACACACATACATACAGTGGATATAAAAAGTGTACACACCCCTGTTAAAATGCCAGGTTTTTGTGATATAAAAGAATGAGACCACAATAAATAATTTCAAAACTTTTCCCACCTTTAAAGTGACCTATAACCTGTACAATTCAATTGAAAAACAAATCTGTTAGGGGAAAAATATAAATAAAAAATGTACAATAAGCTGGTTGCATAAGTGTGCACACCCTTAAACTAATACCTTGCTGAAGCACCTTTTGTTTTAATTACAGCATTCAGCATGCCATTAGTTAGAGAGACTGATTAATCCCAAATAAAGTTCAGCTGTCCAAGTAGGGCATAATCCTGGTGTTGAGTAGCATAACCCTCAGTTTTTTAATTGTGCTGTTTACGGAAATGGGTTTGACTTTTGAGCCTTGCCTAAAAAAGGCACTATGGGGGCAGCAAGAGCTTTGCCAGTATTCGAAAGCCTAGTGGTGACAGGTGCAAGCTGTCTCTTGTGAAGCAACATGGCTTGTCGAGCATGTCATCTCAGACTGTCAGACACTGGATCCCATTTGAATGACACCAGAAGCTTAGCCAATTGTTGAAATTGATAATTTTTACTTTATACTGAGGTATCACTCTCGGGGAGGGCAGGATGCCACTCAGGGTCAGGGTCATACCAGCCTGGGCTACATGATCAGAGAGCTCTTCCATGTCTCTTTTCATGTAGTCCAGGGAGGTACATCTCAGGTCATTCACACCAACATGAACAATGACAGAGTCACATTTGTACTTGTTCTGGAGTGACCTGAGTGCTTGTGTTGTGTGGCGGATTCTGGCTCCCGGCAGGCAGCTAACAGTAACCTTCTGCTTGTCCAGCCTAGTGAGTGGGATGTTAGTGTGCCTGACTATAGAGTCACCTATTACTACTGTGTTAGGTATGTTATTTCACCTTAAGGGCTGTGATTGTGTGGCACACTGATTTTGTGTTTTATGTGTTGTCTGGTTTGTGATGGGAGGTGCAGGTTGTTTGAGTGTCTGCTTTGGAGGTCTCCGATGCTTTTGCAGGTTTTTATTTAGAGCCTCTGAGTATGATTTTGTGTATTTGTGTGTATTTTTGCCAGTGCTGGTTTAGTAGGTCTGTGTGTGGCTGGAGGCGTGGTGCAAGTGTTAACCTTCTCCTCTTGATTGTCTGTTCCAGTCTTGGGTGGAGACAGCTTAGCCTCCTGTTTGGCTGTATAACTGCATCTCTCACATATGTTAGTGTTTTGTGGTAGGAGGAGAGGGTTGTCTGCGTACATGAGGGAGTTGTAACATTGCCTCTGGATACCCAGATTCACCAGCAGGACTGGAGAGAACACCTGAAATTGCCCTTTGGCCATGCCTGAATAGTAGGGTGAGCTGCTTAGTCACTTGGTTGGTGAGGGGTGAATAAAGAGCCTTGCCCTGCTGGGCAATCAAGTGTCACGGTATATTAGTGCTTGCTATTAGGTCTGAGCAAGTGCTGGGCTGTAGGATGCTTTTTGAGTGCTTAGGTTGAGAGTTAGACTAGTTTCAAGGGAAAAACTGAAGAGGAGATTTAGTGGAGCTGGGAATAATTTAACCCTAGCTAACCGGCGCTGCCCGGTGCGCAAAACCGTGCAAACGCGGTTTTTATACAGGGAAATGAAAGATAGAAATTAGCCCAAAATGGCCAATAAACTACTAACTTCTGGGCTGGAACCACTCCTCCAGGGACAGATAGGCTGCTCAAAGTTCCCCTCTCTCACAGGTGAAAAGAGAAAAGTACAGTTTTGTACCTACCATAAATGTAGATGTTCTAGAGTGTCTTCACTGCTGCAGTCATTACACTTTGGATGTTCTTCATCTCACATTGCTGCAGTCCTTACTTATGGGTAGTCCGCTGTCCTCGGTCGGCCCGAATACCAAAGTATTAGGCTGACGTCGGTCATGGGCGCACAGCCCTGACATCAGAGCGTCAGGGTATAAAAGCGCATGACCGACGTCATATCCTCAGTCTTTTTTGCCGCATGGTCCGATGCAGAAGCAGCGTTGCAAGTGCCGTTCGGCTTTCTGAAATTTTTCGTTTTCGGAGTTTCAGACATACCAAGTTGGGCTAAGTACCCCGTTGGGGAACATTTTTGTTTTTTCTTGCCTCAGTTATTTACCGGATGTCAGAAAAAGTGAATAATTGTATTTCTTGTGGGAAGCAGATACCGCATAGGGATTACCACTCGCTTTGTATTCCTTGCTTGGGACCGGAGCACGACGTAGTTGGGTGTCGGTTTTGTGCTAGGTTTAATAAGCGCACTATTAAGAGAAGGCTAGATTGCGCTAGATTAGTCTTTGGCAAGCGGTGTAATTATAATATGCCGTCGGATCCTCAGACGCCCGCTTCCACGAAGAAGCGTAAAGACAAATCTGTAAAGCCTAGGCAGGATGATTCGTCCATTTCGGACGCCGGTCCTTTGGAGCCTGCAGTGGAACAGGTGGCTCCGGCTGAAGTTTCTGTTGAGTCTCAGGGGGAAACCTTGATTTTACAGGATGTGGCCTCACAGGAGTCAGGTCAGGCTGAAGGGGCCTCTCAGGTTACTATTCTCCCTTCTTTGCCTAAGGGGGTTAGGCCTTCTGCTACTGTTTCTAGGGCTCCTTCTAAGGGCAGGTCTGTTTTGCCTTCTTCTGGGGTTAGTTCTGGTTCTTCAGGGTCTGTACCTAAGAAGCATATGCTTAAAATGGCAGAAGATTTGATTACTTTGATTAGAGGTTCCATGCCCCCCCCCCCCTGATAAGAGGCCCTGGGTAGAGCCAGAGTTGGAAAGTTTGGAGCAGGCCTCAGATGATTCTGAGTCTTCTGCTGAAGACATTCAAGATTTTCCTCCTTATTCGGATGCAGAGGATTCCACTCCTTCTGCTTCCCCTCCAGAGGATTTTTCATTTTCAGAAACCTTACACTCTATGAGGGAGCATTTTAAGTGGGAAGGACAGGATTACTCAGATTCCAGAAAGAGGCTTAGAGAGTTCTTGTTTTTACCACAGCATAGACCCTTGGCTATACCTCCTGTTTTGGATGTTGTTCAGGATGTTTTTTCGGAGGCCTCATTTAATCCAGATTCTTTGCCTCCTGCACCAGTTAAACCGGACAGGTATTATAGGGTACCCGAGGCTCATAAATATCTATATAGGAGTCCTAGGGCGGACCCAGAAACTATTAGTCAGGGGCCTAAGGGTGTTAGGGCTTCTGCTGTAAAGAATCCGGTTCCTCTAGATAAGGAAGCTAGAGCTTTGGACAGATGGGGTAAGAAGGTGTACACCTCTTCTACTTTAGCAATTAGGGCTTTAAATTGCCAGTTTCATATGTTGAAATATCAGAATTTCCTCCTTTCTCAGCTAAAATCTAAGGTGGATGCTTTGGCAGAGGGCATAGAGTGTAAAGAATTGCAAGATTTGGTGCATGTTTCTGAACAGGTGGGGAAACATTCTTTGCAGTGTGGCTTTGATGCTTTGCAGGCTTCTTCTAGAGTGGCTGCCACTGGTTCAGTTCTTCGTAGGCATGCCTGGCTTAAGGATCAGAATTTATCTGAGCATGTTAAGTCTAGAATTCTGGATGCCCCTTTACAGTCTGAAGTTTTGTTTGGTCCCCCTGTGGAGTCTGTTTTGAAGAAAATGGAGGACAAGGCTAAGTCTATGCAGACTGTTAAAGATTTTTTGCAGGTTCAACCTCCTAAGTTTAGTAGAAATTGGCCTGCTAAGGGGTGGACGTACCCTTCTTCTGATTCTCAGTCTAGGGGTAGATCTAGACGTGGTAGGGGCAGAGCTCAGAGTACCTTTAGGCCTAGAACATGGAGTTTGCCTGCTCAATCTGCTGGTGAGGGTAGGGGCCAGTCCTTTCGTAAACAGGCCCAATGACCTGCATTTTCAGCTGCCAGATTCTTCTTGCCTGGCAGCTCCTTTGGGAGGAAAACTAGCTCTCTTCAAGCAAAACTGGTTTTTAATCACCCAAGACAAATGGGTGTTGGACATTATAAACAAAGGTTACAAATTTTATTTCCATACATTGCCTCCTTTCAAAGGTATGCCAGACATTCCTCCTCGGCAAAGGATGGAGGCTCACAAACAGATTTCATTACTTCTTCACATGGGGGCTATACAGCCAGTACCTCCTTCAGAAGTGGGTCTAGGGTTTTATTCCCGCCTGTTTCTAGTACCAAAGAAAGGGAACACGTGGAGACCGATCTTGGATTTATCTCTCCTCAACACTTATTTGGACATTCCAAAGTTCAAAATGTTGACATTACAACAGCTTTTACCTCTACTGGGAAAAGATCACTGGATGGTAACTCTGGATCTAAAAGAGGCTTATCTTCATGTTCCTATCAGGCCCAGTTGCAGGAAGTACCTGCGTTTTCGAGCTGGAAATTTACATTATCAGTTCTCTGCATTGCCCTTTGGCTTATCTACTGCACCCAGAGTGTTCACAAAGGTTCTGGCTCCAGTGATAGCCTTTTTCAGGATGGAAGGAATACAAATTTATCCTTATTTGGACGATTGCCTGATTATTGCACAAGACAGGGACGGGCTTCTTCAGCATCTACAGCATGTGATGGTAGTGTTAAGATGCCTAGGGTATTCTGTGAACGAAACAAAGTCCAGTCTAGTACCCTCTCAGGACATGTGCTTTCTGGGTGTGAGACTGAATACAGCTTCCCAGATGGCCTTTTTGACCACGGACAAACAGAAAAGTCTTTCACTTTATTTCCATCAAATGTCTCTACAGTCCAGGCTGACTGCAAGGACAGCCCTTCAAGCCTTGGGGTTCATGGCATCTTGTATTCTGGTGCTTCCCAATGCCAAATTGCATATGAGGAAGCTTCAATGGTATCTCAAAAATCTATGGACACAACACTGCCAAGATCTAGACACTGTCATTCAGATAATACCTTGCATTCAGAAGGAATTTTTGTGGTGGGCTCAGGAATGTCACCTAAACAAGGGACTCTCTGTGACCCGACCAGAGGCGAGTCAGATTCTAACGACAGATGCCTCGGACAAGGCTTGGGGAGCACACCTCAATGGAAAATGGGTGCAAGACACGTGGCCTGCCAGACTTCAACATTTGCATATCAACTTGAAGGAGATGTTAGCAGTACAATTTGCATTGATGGCTTTCAAGGATTTACTTCACCCAGGGCAGGTGTTGATTCTAACAGACAACACAACTGTCATGTGGTACATCAACAAGCAAGGGGGAACTCATTCGTACCCTCTTTGCAGACAAGCGATGATTTTGTGGGAGACAGCTCTCAGTTACAACCTCAATCTTCAGGCAAGATTTCTACCAGGAGCACAGAACTCCTTAGCAGATGTATTGAGCAGACAAATAGTGGATCCTCACGAGTGGAAATTGGATCCTCAGGTATTTCAAAAGTTGACAGTGTCATGGGAAACTCCAGACATAGATCTGTTCGCTTCTCCACTAAATTACCAGTTGCCAAAGTTTTGCACAAAAAGGTTTCATCCCACAGCTTGGAAGGTGGACGCTCTGTCATTCAGTTGGAACAATCTTCATGTATATGCCTTTCCACCTCTACCTCTTCTGCCCAAGGTTCTCTTGAAGACCAGGCAAGACAAGCCATCCATGATCCTGATAGCTCCGGATTGGCCTCGACAACACTGGTACCCGCTACTGAGGAGTTTGGTCCGGGAGCCTCCATGGCCTCTGCCTTTGATTCCGCACCTTTTGTCTCAGGAGGGCAATCACTTTCTCAATGTCAGAATTCAGTCTCTGCACCTAACAGCCTGGCATATTCTGTTTTAGACTCTGGAGGTTCTCAGCTTCCACAACAAGTTTTGAATGTTATTTTGGAGGCCAGGAGGCCTAGCACAAGGAAAGTTTATGCTGATAAATGGAGGAGATTTTTTATTTGGAGCAAAGGGAAGGACTTTGATGTTTCAAAGCCTAATTTGAGTGCTTCTTTACTATATCTTACTGAGTTATTGGACAAAGGTTTGTCCTTCTCCTCCATAAAGGTTCATGCTGCAGCCATTTCGGCTAATTATGACTGTGACCCTCCTTTATTCTCTCATCCTTTGTTTAAGCAGTTTCTCAGAGGGGCAAAGAACATAAGACCCCCACGTAGAGCTCCTACTCCTGCTTGGGATCTCAATTTTGTGTTGGAAAAGCTTACTCTACAACCTTTTGAGCCTGCAGCTACTGCCGAGTTAAAGTATTTGTCATGGAAAACTGCTTTTTTGTTGGCCATTAGTTCTGCAAGAAGGGTTTCTGAATTACAGGCCCTTATGGCAGTGGAGCCTTTCTTGATTTTTCATAAGGATAGGGTATCTTTGCGTACTAATCCTTCCTTTATGCCTAAAGTGGTTTGAGTGTGGCCTTAAACCAAACTATTCATTTGCCTACTTTTTATGCAAATCCTCAGAATAAAGGGGAGAAGATTTTGCATACTTTGGATATTCACAGGCAGTTGCGTTATTATTTGAGCAGAACCAGGGAGTTCAGACAGTCTCAGCAGTTGTTTGTTTCTTTTGCTTTGGGTTCACAGGGTAGACCTGTTTCAAAACAAACTATTTCTAAATGGATTGGGTTTTGTATTTCTTTTTGTTATTCCCATTATGGTAAGGAGATTCCGGCTGGATTCAGACCTCATTCCACTAGAGCTATTGCAACTTCTACTGCCTTTCTAAGGGGGGTAGCTACAAAGGATATTTTGGAAGCAGCCACTTGGAGTTCAGTACATACTTTTTCTAAACATTACCACCTTCCTCTTTATTCTAAGTCTAGGGCTGGATTTGCCACTGCAATATTACAGGGCATTTTAGCAGCCCCTAATGCTTTATGATTTTGCCAACCTCCCTTTCCCGTTGCTTTGGGATTCTACCCATAAGTAAGGACTGCAGCAATGTGAGATGAAGAACATAGTACAGTTTTGTACCTACCATAAATGTAGATGTTCAAGATCCACATTGCTGCAGTCCAATTTTCCTCCCTCCTTCCCCTCTGTAGCTTAGCATGGTTATATGGTTTGGGTTATGGCTGTAGTTGGGCATATCTTTTGGGAAGGTACTCTGTTTTTTGGCTGTGGCCTTTCTTTTAGGGCCTTCTGACATCTGGGGCAAGAAAAGACTGAGGATATGACGTCGGTCATGCGCTTTTATACCCTGACGCTCTGATGTCAGGGCTGTGCGCCCATGACCGACGTCAGCCTAATACTTTGGTATTCGGGCCGACCGAGGACAGCGGACTACCCATAAGTAAGGACTGCAGCAATGTGGATCTTCGAACATCTACATTTATGGTAGGTACAAAACTGTACTTTATCCTGCCATCAGGCGGTCCCCACAGTCAGCCAGAGTTCCAAAGTCTTGGCCCGGCATCGGTTGCTGTCACCTCCTCCTCCCTGACGTCAGTGCGCCAGGGGTATACAAGAAACAGCCAACGCCATTTTCTTCAGTTTTTCTTGCCCCAGATATCAGGTGCCCCCAAAAAGATAGGCAATACATATTGCTTGCAAAACATATAAAAAGGTAAAAACAAAACCTGTAGCAACCAGCAAATACACCACATAGCTATAGTAGTGTAGAAAGTCATAGATAAGACCAGCTAACAAAGAGGGGATGGTGGGTGGGTAACCAGGACTGCAGCAGCGAAGACACTCGAACATCTACATTTATGGTAGGTACAAAACTGTACTATGTTCATAGTGTTTCACTGCTGCAGTCATTGCACTTGGGTTGAATCTCAAAGCTGAGTCAGGGTGGCTGGTTCTATAGCGGATTTGGTGTGGCTATAAGGCCCTGAAGCACTACAGTGGCAAAGCCAGCTCTAGATCTAGAATAAAGAGACAACTGGTAATGCTTGGTAAAGGTGTGCACTGAACTCCAAGTTGCAGCTTCCAAAATGTCTTTGGTAGGTACTCCTCTAAGGTAGGCAGCAGAAGTAGCAGTTGCCCTGGTGGAATGTGGCCTAATGTTTGACGGTACAGGTTTCCCATGCTGTGTAGCAGAACCGGATACAGTGTCCTATCCACTTTGAAATGGTCTGCTTTGAAATAGCCTTTCCCTGTGATCCTGCAGCATATGATACAAACAATGGTTCAGTTTTTATGAAAGCTTTTGTTTTGTCCAAGTAGAAGCGCAATTGCCTGTGTATGTCCAAGGAATGTAGAAGTCTCTCCCCTTTATTCTGGGATTTGGATAAAATGTTGACAAGTGAATAGTTTGGTTAAGAGCCACACTGGATACCACCTTAGGCATAAAGGAAGGGTTTGTTCTTAAAGAAGCCCTGTCTTGGTGGAAAATGATGAAAGGCTCCACTGCCATTAGTGCCTGCAGTTCTGAGACTCTTCGTGCTGAGGTTATTGCCAAAAGCAGAGCAGTTTTCCATGATATACATTTTAACACTGCTGAATTGGCTGTTTCAAAAGGAGGCAAAGTGAGCTTTTCCAAAACGAAATTGAGGTCCCAAGTTGGTGCTGGTGCTCTCCGGGGCGGTCTCATGTTTTTAGCCCCTCTGAGGTACTGCTTTAGCAATGGGCGAGAGAAAATAGGAGGATCTGTGTTGTAATGAGCCGAGATGGCAGAAGCGTGAATCTTAATGGATGAGGAGGATAGTCCTTTGTCCAGCTTCTCAGTCAAGTATTGTAGTATCTGAGGAATGTTTGGGACAAGAGGATCAAGGTTTTGAGCCTGGTTCCAGGCACAGAATTCTCTTCCACTTTTCTGAATAACATTTCCTGGTGCTAGGCCTCCTGGCCTCCAAAATGACATCCATAACAGCTTTAGAGAGAGAAGTTGTCTGGCTAATGAATCTGCTATGCAGCCAGGTTTAAGGTTTTGAGCTGACTGTGCAGGATCTGATTTTTTGCTGAGTCGGGAGGTGTGGAATTTGAGGCAAAATCCAAGGTGGACCTTGAGCCAAGTTCTTTAAGATTGGGTACCAATGCTGGCATGGCCAGTCTGGGGCAATCAGAACCATCTGTGTTTTTTCTTGTCTGGCTTTTAGGAGTACCTTTGCAAGGAGAGGCAGAGGTGGGAAGGCATAAACATTTAGGCTTTTCCAGCTGAACGAAAGAGCATCCACTTTCCATGCTTGTGTGTGATAAGTCCTTGTGCAGAATTTTTGTAGTTGGTAATGCAGTGGTGAGGCAAAAATATCTATGTCCGGGCACCCCCATTTTTGCATTATCACGTTGAAGACTTGTGGATTTAAATTTCCACTCGTGAGGATCCATGATGTTTCTGCTTAAGTCGTCTGCTAGAGTGTTTTTCTTTCCTGGCAGGAATTGTGCTTGCAGACCTGGGAGGGTGGCCTAACAGTTAAGGTGTTTGCCTTATAAACACAAGGTGCAGGGTTTGAGTCTCTCAAGGGATAATTGGCTAAGGCTTAAAATGACTCGCAAGAGCAGTTGGCCTAGTACTAACCTATGAGCCACCAAACAATGAACTTGATAGGTTAGAGCTGTGTTCCACAAGGTCATAGCTTGTCTGCATAGTGGTTAAGAATGAATGCCCCCTTGTTTATGTACCACATTACTGTGGTGTTGTCGGTCTTTAATAGTAATTGTCCTGGATGCAGAAGATCCTTGAAAGCTGTAAGGGCATTTTGTACAGCCAACATCTCTTTTTGATTGATGTGAAGATGCATTTGGTCTGTGGTCCATTTGCCCTGAATACATTTTCCTGCCATGTGTGCTCCCCAGGCGTAATCCGAAGCATCTGTTGTTAAAGTCTGCCTGGCTGTGGGAAGAGTGAAAGGCTGACACTTGAGGTGACATGCCTGTACCCACCATCAAAACTCCTGTTGTAGGCAGGGAATTAGTGGTATTACTGCGGTGGTGGTGCTGCGGTAGCGTTGTCGCCTCACAGTTAGACGTTGCCCGTTCGATTCTCAGTTAGAGCGTCTTCTATGTAGCGACATGCGTGAATGGGTGTTCTTTTGTTAAAGGTTGTGCGTTAGGCTCAGCAAGCCAGTATGTAAAACTCTGCCAATCATTAGCGGACCGGAGCTCCACTGTGGCGACCCCTAACTGGGAAAAGCCGAAAGACACAAACAAACTGTTTCCAAGCTGTGAGAGTGTTGAGACCAAAAACTTTTTAGGTACCACTGTAATTTCCTCATATGCAGTCTTGCATATGGAATTAGTAGTATGCAGGATGCCATGAATCCCAAGGCCTGCAGAATTTTTCTTGCAGGGAGTTGGGACTTTGTTGCCATCGATTGAAAATACTGAGTCAGTTGTCCTTGTTTGTCTGGCGTGAGATAAGCCATTTGGGCCGTTGTATTTAAGCTGGCACCCAGGAATATTATCTCTTGTGAGGGCACTAGTTTTCATTTCTTTTCCTTTACTGTGTACCCCAGGCAACTTAATATTTTTACGCATGCCAGATGCTGTAGAAGAATGTCCTTACTCTCTGCTTGAATCAGGCAGTCATCCAGATGTGGATATATTTGAATTCCTTTTTGTTTGCAAAATGCAATTACTGGTGCCAGGCACTTGGTAAAGACCCTGGGCGCAGTACATAAGCCAAAGGGCAGTGCAGAGAA
Organism: Protopterus annectens; assembly: GCF_019279795.1. NCBI lineage: Eukaryota > Metazoa > Chordata > Ceratodontiformes > Protopteridae > Protopterus > Protopterus annectens. Next base: position 285,445,834 of record NC_056729.1, on the reverse strand, counting down.
TTGGTAGTGCATTGAACCAGCTATTAATCTGAGGTATCTTCTGCAATTTTGTCTGATAGGGACATGCAGGTATGCCTCTTTGAGGTCCAAAGTAACAAGCCAAGCTTTCTTGCCAAACATGGGAAGGAGCTGCTGTAGTGTCAGCATTTTGAATTTCGGAATATCCAGGTAAGTATTTAGAGTGGAAAGGTCCAGAATGGGTCTCCAGGCTTTGTCCTTTCTGGGTACCAGGAAGAGTCTTGAGTAAAATCCTTGTCCTTTTTCCTGCTGTGGTACTTTATGAATAGCTCTCATGTCCATGAGGGCTGTAATTTGTTTTTGTTCCTCTGCCCATTGATTTTGTGGCAGGTCTGGCATTTCTTTTAGCCGTGTGAAAGTGGAACCTGTAACCTTGAGACACAATAAGCACCCATTTGTCTTGGGTGATTGCTTGCCAGTTTTGAGAAAAAAGTGCTAGTTTCCCCCATAAGGGAGCTGCCAAAAGGGAAGAGATTGGCATTGGAAGGGGGAAGTCATTGGAACTGTTTCCTGTAAGGTTGTGACTTGTCCTCACCTCCTTTTGGGGTTGAAGCACCCCACTGTCGTGGTCTGTAAGAGCCTTGCGGCTGAGATCTGCCTCTTGGACATCTGTATCTGCCTCTTTGCGGCCTGTCTGAAACTGGAAAGGACCAATTCTTTGTAGGCCAATTTCTGCTAAATCGTGGTGGCTGTAACTGTAAGAAATCCTTCACTGTTTGCACAGATTTTGCCTTATCCTCCATTTTCTTTAATACCTCTTCTGCCTTAATACCAAATAAATTATCTTGCTGCAAAGGAGCATCCAATAATTTTGCCTTAACATGATCTGGTAAACTTTGTTCTTTCAACCAAGCATGCCATCGAATCACAGATCCTGTAACTGCTGCTCTACAAGAAGCTTCTAATTAATCAAAACCACATTGCAAAGTATGCTTTCCCACTTGTTCAGTTGCATGCAATAAATCCTGCATTTCTTTATAGTCAGGTTGTTCTACATTTGTACTCATTTTCTGTTTTGAGACAGTAAATATTGTTGATATTTAAGCATGTGAAACTGGCAATTTAGAGCCATCACTGCTAACTTTCTTCCCCCATCTGTCTAATGCTCTCGAGTCCCTATCCGAGGGAACTGGATTTTTAGCCATGGAAGCCTTTACCCCTTTGGGACCCTGGGAAATAGTTTCTGGGTCAGCAACAGGGTTTTTATAAAGAAATTTGTGAGAGTCATGGACTCGGTAGTACCTGTCTGGCTTGACTGGAGCTGGGGGTAAAGAATCAGGATTTAAACTGGATTCAGAGAACACATCATCCACAATGTCCAACACTGGCGGAATAGCACGGGGCCTGTGCTGAGGCAATAAAAGAAAGTCTTTGAGCCTTTTCTTGGATTCTGAGTAATCCTGGCCTTCCCAGTGGAAATGCTCCCTCATGGTATGTAAAGTTTCCCCAAAAAAGTAATCCTCAGGAGGAGAGGCTGAAGGAACTGATTCATCAGAATCCTCATAGGGGGGTAAAGAATATCCCTGGTCTGAAGAGGAATCAGAATATATAGAAACCTGGTCAGAGGAATCATAATCTGTATCCTGCCTAGGCCTTTTATCAGGAGGGGGATGGGAACCCCTGATCAGAGTTATCAAGTCTTCGGCCATTTTGAGCATCTGATTTTTAGACATGGAGGCCTGTCCAGGTGAATGCTGTACTTGCTTCTTTGTCTTTAATGTAGGTTTAGTCTTGGCTGTAGTTGCAATGGTAAGTTGTGTAGGCCTGAAAACACCCTCAGAAGCCGATGCCTGCTCAGCGGCTCCAGACCCATCTGAAGGGTTAATCTCCGTTGGCCCAACACCTTGAGAATCCAGAGGCCTAGGCACCTCCATGTGGGAGTCGGTCACGGCCTGTGGTTTTGAGGTAGTGGGTGTCAGGGGCTGAAAGCGCCTCACTGAAAACCGGCGAACTGGCGACTGGCCTAGAAGAAGCTTCGTCGTCAGTTTTGGGCCTCGGATGCCTGTCCTTATCTTTATCTTTGCAGTTTTTGTGCATTCCGGTCGTCGGTTGTTCCGACGGCACTGTATAATTAAACCTTCGGCCAAAGTAATGGTGAGCAAAATCAAACCAACTTTTAATAGTGCGTTTGTTAAATCTAGCACAAAACCGACTAGTGACGTTGTGATCTTGGCCTAGGCATAGAATACAGTAAGAATGAAAATCCTTATGAGGTATTTGCTTCCCACAAGAAATACAATTATTAACTTTTACTGACATCGGTCTGAGGCAAGAAAAAGTTTCCCCAATGGGGTACTTAGCTTTATTGAAGACTTCGGTTCTGAAATCGAATTTGAAATCTCAGGAGTCGGCCGACCGGCACTTGCAAACTGCTTTTGCTTCGGGCACCGCGCGGCAAGAAATACTGAAGAAAATGACGATGGCTGCTTCTTATATACCCCGGATGCACTGACGTCAAGGAGGAGGCGACAGAAACCGACGCCGGACCAAGACTTTGGAACTCTGGCCGACTGCGGGACCGCCTGACGGCAGGATAACCCAAGTGTAATGACTGCAGCAGTGAAACACGATGAACATCTTCCTTCTATCCAAGTAAGGTATGGGCAACTCAGAAACTTGTAACACAGCCCTGAATGCAGCACTAGCCTGAAAACTGGACTATACTAGACAAGAATACAACTACACTAGAAAGGAGGGGGTGCATCCATATTCATCAAGGATACCTACCCCTCCAGGTTAGTGGCACAGCATACCACCTGTGAGATCATCCATGTGCAACTAACATAGTCAAATCTGCAATGCAAACTGTGGCCTGCTACAGATCACCCTCCATGACCCAGGACCACCACTCCACCTTTCTGAAGACACTGGAAAACATGAGGGTCCTACCGAACACCCTGATATTGGGCAATTTCAATTACCCTACCATTAACTGGGAAAACTACTCTAGTACAAACTCCCAGGCCCAGCGTTTCCTGGAATTCATCAACTCAAACCCCCTACCAGGGGTGAAAACATACTGGACCTGGTCATCACCAACATGGGCGACAGGTGTTCCACACCGGAGGTCAAGCAGTCACTGCTTAGATCAGACCATAAACTAATCAACTTTGGATGTCCACACCCCACCACCACCCCCAACTAAGGAAATCACAGTAAAAAGCTTTTCTAAAGCAAACTTCACCTTACTTAAGACAGAGGTGGTAAGTTTTACAGCCCTCACGCTAAAGGATAACGCTGCCCAAGATGCAGAAACCTTTACAAATGCACTCTGAGCACCTACACGGCTGCATGGATCGTGCCATCCCTAGCAAAACCAAGACTCACTCCTCTAAGAGAAGGAAATCAGTCTGGTGGACCCCTGCCATAAACAGGCTATACAATAGGAGGAGGAAACTAGTTCAGAAAAAAATCTAATATCAAAAAGGAAAGGCATCCCTGATTAGTATCAGTAAGAAACTAAGGTCCCTCATTAAATCATCCAAGGCTAACTTCAAAAGAAAAATAGCCAAGGATTCAAAAGATAACCACAAAGCCTTCTTTAGCTATGTTAAGAATCTAAGTGGCAACTCACAGATATGCACTGAACCAGTGCAAAATAGCACAGAATATACTGAACCTACTGATATTGCCAACATCCTGGCAGATAGATTCAGTGCAAACTTCACCCCCCTCTCACCCCCAAAAGGGACCACAATAATACTGGAAAAGTGTAGTGTCCCGGAAATCACAGATACACAGGTGAAAACAGCCCTTTCAAAAGCCAAAAAACACCATCAATGGGGCCAGATAGTGTCCCAGGCTGCATCTTGACGAACTAACCCCCCACCTAAACACGCTGTTCAACCTCAGCCTCTCCACAGGCTACGTGCCCACAGAATGGCACACAGCAACGGTTATTCCACTCCACGAAGGAGGGGCCACAACTGACCCTGGTAACTATCACCCCATAAGCCTGACTAGCTGGTCTGCAAGGCTATGGAGCACATCATCATGGAACTCTAACAAAGACATTGGGAACCTCCAAACACTTGACCCAACCCAGTTCGGCTTTAAGGGCAGATCATGCCTACTAAACCTGGTGGACTTCTTTGAGACAGCCACCAAGGCCATAGACGAGGGAAAGGTCGTTCACACAGCCTACCTTGACCTCGCCAAGGCTTTCGACACCATTCCCCACTCGGGTATTACAGAAAAACTCACCAGCCTGAACATAAACCCCTATGCCATGAGATGGGTTGCCAACTGGCTTACAGACAGAACTCGCACGGTAAGAATAGTGGGCTCTAGGTCAGACTCTAAACCAGTCACAAGTGGTGTCCCGCAAGGCTTGGTCCTGGGACCCCTACTGTTCGGTATATACCCACCCCCCCAGTAAGGAAACCTCCATAAAAAACTTATCCAAAGCCAACTTCATGCTACTCAAGTCAGAAGTGACAAACTTCATAACACCCATGCAGACAGGAACTGAAAGTTTAACTGCTGAATCCTACACTAAGGCACTGTACGAGCACATCCGCTCATGCATGAATTGTGCCATCCCAAATAGAACCAAGATGCTCTCATCCAAAAAAAAAGGAAGCCAATCTGGTGGTCCCCTGCCATAAACAAACTTTACAACAAAAGGAAGAAACTGTAGCAGAAAAGAGGAAAATCCCAGGATGCAAAAATCTCCCTTACCAGCCTCAGTAAGAAACTGAGATCCCTCATAAAATCCTCCAAAGCTGGTTACGAAAATAAAATTGCCAAAGATTCCAAAGACAACCATAAGGCATTCTATAACTATGTCAAGAATCTAAATGACAATGCTCAGATCTGCTCTGAGCTAAAACAGAATGGCATTAAATATACTGATCCCAAGGATAATGCCAACATCCTGGCAGATCGATCCAGTGCCAACTTCACCCCCCTCTCACCCCCTAAATGGCCCATCTCAATACCGGAATATTGCCAAATTCCGGTAATAACGGTCACACAGGTAAAAAAACACACTCTCCAAAGCTAAGAATACAGCATCCATGGGACCAGATGACATCCCGGGCTGTGTACTAAACTACAATATGAACTGGCACCTCACCTAAGTGTCATGTTTAATCATAGCCTCACCTCAGGTTTTGTGCCCACTGAGTGGTGCAGAGCTACAGTTATCCCACTCCACAAGGGGAGGATCCACCTTGGATCCCAGAAACTACCGTCCCATCTGTCTGACAAGCCTTATCTGCAAAGGCCATGGAGCGTATTATCATGGAACATAATTATAAACAAAGACACTGGCAACCTTCAAACACTGGACCCCACCCAGTTTGGGTTCGTGAAGGGCCGATCTTGTCTCCTGAACCTGACTGACTTCGAATCAGTCTCCACAGCCATGGACAAAGGTAAGGTGGTCCACACAGCCTATCTAGACCTTGCCACAGCCTTTGATACCATCCCCCACTCTGGAATCATAGATAAACTTACTAAGCTGGGCATTAATCCCTACGTCACCCAATGGGTTGCTAACTGGCTTACTGATAGAACCCACACTGTAAAAGTAGCCGACTCCAAATCCAGCTCCAGACAAGTAACAAGTGGAGCATCTCAGGGTTCAGTCCTGGGAGCGCTCTTGTTTGGCATCTACTTCTTTGAAGTACAGGCCAACACTAAGGGACTCTGGCTAACAAAGTTCGCAGATGACTGCAAACTGGGAGCCATTATTGAATCCCCAAATGATGTGGATACTCTAAAAAAGGGCCTTACAGAAACAGATGCTTGGTGCCAGAGCCATGGGCTCAAGCTCAATGCCAAGAAATGTATAGTTATCCCCTTTGGGAAGAAACATGTATCCATGAATTACCATATAGGTGGCAGTACACTAAACACCGAAGGTGTGATAAGAGACTTATGGACACAGGTGGACAGTGGTCTCACCTTCGATAACCACATCGCCACAACAGTCAGGAAATCCTTCTCCGTGGCACACCTCATCACTAAGGGCTTTTCATCCAGAAAAAAGGAGGTCATTGTCCCACTGTACTAATCCCTCATTAGACCCATTATAGAATAAAATGTCCCGTTTGGTATGTACCTCTCAAGACATCTGCAACAACTGGAAAGGCTGCAGAAATACCTCACTAAAAGAATCACAGGCCTAAAGCAGATGCCCTATGCTGACCGCCATAAAAAACTCCAGCTATACTCTGTCGCATATCGTCTACTCAGAGGCAATCTCTGCTTAACATACAAAGCCATGTCAAACCCAGAGGTGTTGGACATGCTACACAAAGAAATCCCAATCCCTCAGAGCCACACGCTCCAGGGATCTAAACCTGGTCATCACAATAAACAAAACATGCTGGAGGGATAGGTTCCTGACTCAGAGACTCCCCAGACACTGGAACAGATAGCCCATACATGTCAAGCAGAGTGCCTCTTTGGCCCTCTTCAAAAGAAACCTCGACGATTGGATGGGAGATTCACCCCGGGGATCATGTCAGTCGAACTGCTAGACAGGGTTCCAGGGAAGTAAATAGTGTGGGAAGAAATAGCCAGGCAATTGTTATGGCTAGGCTTGTATAGGCCCTAGGGCTGATAGCCTAGTACCAACCAATGAACTTCTCAGAAGCACAGGCAAACACAGGTGGACTATGGCTAACCAAGTTCGCCGATGACTGCAAACTGGGAGCCATAATTGACTCTCCAGACTGACACGGACATGCTCCAAAAGGGCGTTACTGAGACCGACACCTGGTGTCAAAGTCATGGCCTCAAGCTAAATGCCAAAAAATGCATAGTCATCCCGTTTGGGAAAAAAAAACACTCACAAATTACCACGTAGGTGGCAGCCCCCTTAATACAGAAGAGGTAATAAGAGGTCTGGGGACCCAGGTAGATAGTAATCCCTTCTTTGACAATCATATTGCCAAAGTAGTTAGGAAATCTGTCTATGTGGTCCATCTAATTACTAAAGGGTTCGCATCTAGAAATAAAGAGGTTATAGTGCCCCTCTACTCATCACTCATCAGACCCATCATAGAGTATAATGTCCCATTTGGATGCACCTCACAAGACACTTCCAACAGATGGAAAGATCACAAAAGTACCTCACCAAGAGGATTACTGGCCTTAAACATATGTCCTATGCAGCCCAACTGAAAAAAACTCCATTTGTACTCAGTGGCATATCGCTTACTCAGAGGTGATCGCTGCCTGACTTACAAAGCCATGTCCAACTCAGAATTGATGGACATGCTCCACCTAAAGAAATCCAAGTCACTGCAAGCCACGCGCAATAGTGAGCTAAACCTCACCACAACAATAAACAGAACATGCTGGAGAGATATATTCCTGTCACAGAGACTCCCCATACTTTGGAACAAAATTCCAAACTACATTAGGTAGAGCCCCCCTCCCAAACACTCTTCAAAAGAAACCTTGATGAGTGGGTAGGTAACAGAAAATACACCCCTGGGATCACTTCACTGGCTCTGCTTGACAGCGAACAGTTAATTAATCAATGGGGCTGCGAAAGCTGACACTCTGGCTAGGCATATAAATGCCCTCAGGCAGATAGCCTAGTACCTACCTATAATCGCAATATAGGTTCATAGGTTCATACTAGGCTATCTGCCCTAGGGCATTTATAAAACTAGCCAGAGTGTGTTTGGCTTTCGCCACCCATTTTAAATTAATTTTGCTATGCCCTTTTTCGAGGTTAGTATACTGTGCCTCTGTCTAACAGTGACACAGAAGTGATACCCGGGGTAACCTAAGATCTCCCATCCACTCATCAAGATTC